>NC_143042.1:46615000-46882500 GCF_057628025.1 Oncorhynchus mykiss | reverse complement strand
ATGTGTCTGTTTGTGTGTGTGTGTTTGTGTGTATGTGTCTGTTTGTGTGTGTGTGTTTGTGTGTATGTGTCTGTTTGTGTGTGTGTGTTTGTGTGTATGTGTCTGTTTGTGTGTGTGTGTTTATGTGTATGTGTCTGTTTGTGTGTGTGTGTTTGTGTACGTTCTTACGACTGAGTGAGAGCGTGGGTGTTCAGTAAAAGGTGCACCCTGGATAGATAGACAGGGAATGGGGTGGGTGTTCAGTTATAGGTGCCCCCTGGATAGATAGACAGGGAATGGGGTGGGTGTGAGTGTGAGTGTGTGTTTAGATCGATATCTTCCACCTCAGCTCTTCTTGGTGAGAGCAGGGCTGATTGACAGAGGAGGGCAAATGAGGAGGAGAGAGTAAAGAACTACCAGGAGTTTTCTGCCGACAGTTAGAATCCTTCAGAGCGGAATACTCCTCCGCTCTAAACTGTACAGGTGTAGGATCTTAATTTGAGCCAGTTTGCTACAGCAGGAAAATAATCCTGCAGCAACAGGAAATGTGAATAATTATATGGATTATAATTAATGAAGGAAAAAAGGAATGTCCGCAACTCTGGTATGCTCCCATGGTAACTAATCAGAAGCACAATAACGACAACGTTTGGATCCGAGTTGGATCTTCGTCCGGTCATGCACCAATGTGAAACACACCTACTGAAATAAGCTCTAGAGGCATGTACATCCGGTCAGTTGAATACAAACAATACATTAAGATAACAATAAATATTACAGAGTAGACATATATATGGAAAAACACGAATCGATCCATGCAATACAGACGTTTCAACAAATCTGTCCTAACAAAGTGGATATTCGTCAAATTCGTCATGATTGATGTATTGTAACAGGCCCACAATGTGGTTACTTAAACAATTTGGATATATTTGGCTGTTTACACTGCATAACATGTAGAAGGTGTCCCTTTTCAGGTTTAGAAGTGACTACTAATTGCTAACTCCTGTTCGTACAAACTGGTTCGTATAGCTAGCATAGAGAAGTCAGTGGTGGTAGGCAAAGTAGTTTTTAAATGAAATGCAGCTGGTTGGTGACGATGACATGAACATGTGTTGGGGTTGACATTCCTACAAGCATTATACAACAATTCTGACCTCAATATAGTGTGAAATACACATATAACCAATAGACTAAATGTAGGCTAATTTTGCTGGGGAGCAATGAGGAGACTTGGGATCTTTCCACCATGGCCCTTTTCCCCCACACGTTTCCATGGCAATTCCATTGTTTTCCGTTGTTTTTATCCATGTCAAGTGTGTGCATATCTTATCCATACGTGTGCAATATATTAAAAAAGGGTAAGACAAATGTGTCAATCATTTTGTTTACAGTATTATATAAACAGCCCCCTGTGAGTAGAACACATTTTATAGAAAAGGTTTTATGTCTAGTTTCTCGTTGCAGGACGTCTTGGAGAAAGAGTGTTGAGGAAATGTATCCAAAAGGACTTTAATCTCAGGAGGAAATTGTCAATGTCACCCCCCCCTTTTGGATATACAGTGCCTTGCGAAAGTATTCGGCCCCCTTGAACTTTGCGACCTTTTGCCACATTTCAGGCTTCAAACATAAAGATATAAAACTGTATTTTTTTGTGAAGAATCAACAACAAGTGGGACACAATCATGAAGTGGAAAGACATTTATTGGATATTTCAAACTTTTTTAACAAATCAAAAACTGAAAAATTGGGCGTGCAAAATTATTCAGCCCCTTTACTTTCAGTGCAGCAAACTCTCTCCAGAAGTTCAGTGAGGATCTCTGAATGATCCAATGTTGACCTAAATGACTAATGGTGATAAATACAATCCACCTGTGTGTAATCAAGTCTCCGTATAAATGCACCTGCACTGTGATAGTCTCAGAGGTCCGTTAAAAGCGCAGAGAGCATCATGAAGAACAAGGAACACACCAGGCAGGTCCGAGATAATGTTGTGAAGAAGTTTAAAGCCGGATTTGGATACAAAAAGATTTCCCAAGCTTTAAATATCCCAAGGAGCACTGTGCAAGCGATAATATTGAAATGGAAGGAGTATCAGACCACTGCAAATCTACCAAGACCTGGCCGTCCCTCTAAACTTTCAGCTCATACAAGGAGAAGACTGATCAGAGATGCAGCCAAGAGGCCCATGATCACTCTGGATGAACTGCAGAGATCTACAGCTGAGGTGGGAGACTCTGTCCATAGGACAACAATCAGTCGTATATTGCACAAATCTGGCCTTTATGGAAGAGTGGCAAGAAGAAAGCCATTTCTTAAAGATATCCATAAAAAGTGTTGTTTAAAGTTTGCCACAAGCCACCTGGGAGACACACCAAACATGTGGAAGAAGGTGCTCTGGTCAGATGAAACCAAAATTGAACTTTTTGGCAACAATGCAAAACGTTATGTTTGGCGTAAAAGCAACACCGCTGAACACACCATGCCCACTGTCAAACATGGTGGTTTGGGCCTGCTTTTCTTCAGCAGGGACAGGGAAGATGGTTAAAATTGATGGGAAGATGGATGGAGCCAAATACAGGACCATTCTGGAAGAAAACCTGATGGAGTCTGCAAAAGACCTGAGACTGGGACGGAGATTTGTCTTCCAACAAGTCAATGATCCAAAACATAAAGCAAAATCTACAATGGAATGGTTCAAAAATAAACATATCCAGGTGTTAGAATGGCCAAGTCAAAATCCAGACCTGAATCCAATCGAGAATCTGTGGAAAGAACTGAAAACTGCTGTTCAAATGCTCTCCATCCAACCTCACTGAGCTCGAGCTGTTTTGCAAGGAGGAATGGGAAAAAATGTCAGTCTCTCGATGTGCAAAACTGATAGAGACATACCCCAAGCGACTTACAGCTGTAATCACAGCAAAAGGTGGCGCTACAAAGTATTAACTTAAGGGGGCTGAATAACTTTGCACGCCCAATTTTTCAGCTTTTGATTTGTTAAAAAAGTTTGAATTATCCAATAAATGTCGTTCCACTTCATGATTGTGTCCCACTTGTTGTTGATTCTTCACAAAAAAATACAGTTTTATATCTTTATGTTTGAAGCCTGAAATGTGGCAAAAGGTCGGAAAGGTCGGAAAGTTCAAGGGGGCCGAATACTTTCGCAAGGCACTGTATTTCCTCAACACTCTGTCTCCAAGAGGTTTAAATGAGAAACTAGACATAAAACATTTTCTATAAAGTGTGTTCTACTCACAGGGGGCTGTTTTTCCCCACACATTTGTGTTACCCTTTTTTTAATCTATTGCACACCTACAGTGCATTCGGAAAGTAATCAGACCCCTTGACTTTTCCACACACTTTGATACATTACAGCCATATTCTAAAATTGATTAAATTGTTTGTTTCCCTTCATCAATCTACACACAATACCCCATAATGACAAAGCAAAAACAAATGTATTAAAAAAAAAATGGAAATTTCACATTTTCTTTAATTAATTTTAGAATAATGTGGAAAAAGGGGTCTGATATGGAACCCCGGTTGGGTCTTTGCGTGTCAAAAAAGAGCGTTTAATTTGACACGTCAAGTAACACAGTTCTATTATAGAATGCTGTGTGCTGGATTTGAATGTACAAGCCAAGCGCCACCACTACTATCAGTAGCACTGTCAAAGCTGTACAAAAAGAGTCTGAAAACAAGCACACACCGGCCACGAACGATGCGTTTACAATACCACGTCAGGAAAAGGCATTATTAGTTGTTCTCAACTTCAGTGGTAGGTAGCTTTAGCTTGGTAAAGTAAACTCACTCACTTTTGTACATCGCCTTGGTCCGTACAATTGACCATATTTTAGAGCCCCAAAAACGTAATACTTCCAGATCAACTGTAATGTCAATACCATTGTAAAGCACACTTTTTTCCCCTTTCCAACAAAATAAATGACATGTTTCTGCAACATTCAAGACGGCAATGAGTCCCGTCAGGTCGTTTTAAAAATGGCGGGTGGGGAAGCGAAACTAATGCGTGATAGTGAGAAGGAGATATGTTGTGTGGGAAAATTGCTTTTTTTCACTCAATCTATCAAAAGTATCACCTTATCTCCTCTAAAATGTAAATAAAACACTATAAAGAGTTTATATAATGTGTGATTACATACCTATTTGAAGGCAATTTTTTTTGAGAGTCGTAATCGCTTGCTGTGACGATGCAAAATATGACTAGGTATTCCCCCCCTTACTCCCGTCACTGTCCATTTCTTGTTTTTAAACGATGAGAGAAGTGCTACACCTGGTGGAGAGAGATTGTAAGACAGAAATAGTTGTTTCATGCGTGCTGTACGTTACGACATGACACGTCAAGATGTAGCGGAGGGTCCATTTTTTCAACTTTTCTCCAATACTATAGGGCCATTACCATGTCGATCAACGCTTGAATAGAAACATAGTTCACACCCCTGATTTTGAAGTCAACACAGTCGCTACAGTCCCATTAGTTTTCTTTGCAGCCTCATTTGAATGTCGCGGTTGCGCACAGAAACTGCAGTCATTTTCATTATTCTTTGCAATGATTTAGGAATCCTTGTGAGTAAGTATTAGCTAGGTATCCACTTGTTGTTCACCTATTGAAATTGAACTTCAGTTCATGAAAATAAATAGCTAGCCAGCTATTTAACCCTGTTGCCCAATGCTAACGTTATAAACAGCCAGTTAGCTTCATCTGGGTAGTGAGGCTCGACCGGACCGGGTTATGTGTTGTGAAGCTAGCCATAATAATGATTAGGCACAATAGTGGAATTTTAATTTTGCCTTCAAAATAAATGTCCACAATTGAAAGTGATTTGGAAGGTTATAATTGGTGGAATCACGCTGTATTTTGACTAGATCATGTTAAACAAGGTTGGAATGTGGAGCAATGAAAATGTGTATAAGTACTTGATGACACCCAGAGAGCACAACAGTGAAGAGTTTACGTAAATATTAGAGTCTTAGATCTTATTGCGGGACTTTGACTGTGTGAAATCACCTCCCCAGTCAGCCTATTGTGTGTATTGACATTCATATTGCACTGTACTGCTTTACCTAAGGATGGGGATCAATGAAATGGGGTATCAGTCTTCTCAATACCCAAGTGCCTTTTCCCCCAAAGTCCTCCTCAGAGTTATCAGGCTCCAAAACATCCACCTTGTATTGTTTTTCCTCTGGAATAGTGTTCAGTAAGTTGACTGCTACAATAAACGTGGCTCAATTCACAGTGGTTTCAGAGTCCCGCAATAAGAAAAACAACGCTACTGTTCTCTGGATGTCACTGAGTAAACTGATACCCCATGTCATTGATCCACAATCCATAGGTGCAGCTGTACAGTGAAGTAAGTATGCCCCCAATGCAATTCTATAGTCTAACACATTAACAGTGTGATTTCAGCAGATTTGGTCAAATTAACAAATTATTGTCTTTTGTTGAATTTATATAAGAACATTCCAACCTCGTTTGGCATGATCTATTCCATTATGGCATGATTCCACAATTTGTTTTAATTTTCACTACGTTAATTTATAGACATTTATTTTGAAGGCGAATCACAAATTCCACAATTGTGTGTTAATCCTTATTGTGGCTAGCATACGTATCGTGAACCGTTGTGACGTATGAAATACGAGTGATAGTGCAATCAATGTGTAATAACTACGTAGAAAATGTGTGATCGTGTTAAATTGTTATGTGACGAACAGTCATATCCAGGTCCTGACTGGTCAACAAGCTTATTTGACATGTCAAATAGTGTTTTGACACGCCAAGACCCAAACGGTCTATAGTCTGAATACTTTCTAAATGCACGGTTTATTACTTGACATGGATAAAAATCCAAAAGTAGTCATTTAGTCATTAGTCGTTTTTCCATATACAGTACAGTCAACGGACAGTTTATTAGGCACACAACACCGTTCACGAAAATGGATCACTCCTACAGACAGTAAGTCACGTGGCTGTGGCTTGCTATATAAAGCAGGCAGACTGAAATCCAGGCATTAAGTTACTGTTCAACTGAACGTTAGAATGGGCAAAACCAGTGACCTAAGTGACTTTGAGTGTGATATAATCATCGGTGCCGGGCGCGTCAGATCCAGTATCTCAGAGACGGACGCCCTCCTGGGCTTTTCACGCACAACAGTGTCCAGAGTTTACTGAGAATGGTGCAACAAACAAATAACATCGAGACAGCAGCAGTCCTGTTGGTGAAAACAGATTGTTGATGACAGAGGTCGACGGAGAAGGGCAAGAATCGTGCAAGCTAACAGGCAAATACACTACACATTTTAATTTCCTGCATTGCTCTGAAGATCTCCTGCAAACAGGGTGATCCAATTAAGATCCTACACCTGTATATTTACTGCTGAGGTATAGAGAATAGAAGTAGATCATGTCTGTGTGCATGGTGACATCACCTCAGGTGTCAGAAAGACAGTAGTGAAGATGACTACATGGTGATAACTGCAAAGCCACATACAGTTTGTGTCTGTTATGTGAATGGACATTGGGATCCAATCTCTTCTCCACAAGAAAACCGTCTACGAGCCCTTTTCTAATTATACAATGATGTCTTGTTACTTATCCTGTCTTCATGAGACACAGGAGGGTCATCATCCTGTCTTCATGAGACACAGGAGGGTCATCATCCTGTCTTCATGAGACACAGGAGGGTCATCATCCTGTCTTCATGAGACACAGGAGGGTCATCATCCTGTCTTCATGAGACACAGGAGGGTCATCATCCTGTCTTCATGAGACACAGGAGGGTCATCATCCTGTCTTCATGAGACACGGGAGGGTCATCATCCTGTCTTCATGAGACACAGGAGGGTCATCATCCTGTCTTCATGAGACACGGGAGGGTCATCATCCTGTCTTCATGAGACACAGGAGGGTCATCATCCTGTCTTCATGAGACACAGGAGGGTCATCATCCTGTCTTTATGAGACACAGGAGGGTCATCATCCTGTCTTTATGAGACACAGGAGGGTCATCATCCTGTCTTTATGAGACACGGGAGGGTCATCATCCTGTCTTTATGAGACACAGGAGGGTCGTCATCCTGTCTTTAAGAGACACAGGAGGGTCATCATCCTGTCTTCATGAGACACGGGAGGGTCATCATCCTGTCTTTATGAGACACAGGAGGGTCATCATCCTGTCTTTATGAGACACAGGAGGGTCATCATCCTGTCTTTATGAGACACAGGAGGGTCATCATCCTGTCTTTATGAGACACGGGAGGGTCATCATCCTGACTTTATGAGACACGGGAGGGTCATCTGAGTCCATGCTAATAACACATTACACTCTTTCATACAGCTCTAATGACTTTACCAGCGTGATCAACCACAACATCACTGTTTCTGTTTCTCGATGTAGAAACCAAATAACCTGACGATGATTGCCGTGATTGTAACGAGAGAAAAAAATCCAATCTCCATGTATCCTTTGTGTACTCAAGTATTGTGGCTGTGTCTCTCTCCGCAATTTAGCAATGAAAACGAAATGTAAATCGCTTAGTTATGTTCCTAGGCGTTCCAGATGTAATTATTGCGCAACATAAACCCTTCTTTTGTTGCCACGGCAATTACATTGATCTCTTTCCTCGCTTTTGTTGCATCCTTTCATCAGGAGCCATTTTCTCTAGAACGGGTTGGCCACCAGACATCTCTAATATCAGCAAAAACACAATGGAGAGAAGAAGAGAAAAGAAGAAAGTGCCAGAGAAAAGGAGGGAGGATTATTAATGGAGAGAAGAAGAAAAAGATAAGAAATTGCCAAAGAGAAGGAGGAGTTATTGGAGGAGGGAAGGAGGAAGTTCCAGAGAAAAGGGGAGGATGGAGGGATGGATAGCGGGAGGGATGGATAGCGGGAGGGATGGGATGGGAGGATTACTGAAAATAGCGCCGGTTGTGAGTGGGGACATCGGAGTGCGCGGTCGTAATCCCGTCGCAAATGCGTGCCAAGTGGTAATGACTATAGGATTAACTCTGTCATTTATTCACTCTCTGATTAACAGATAGGCTGTGTCACCTGGAGAAGAAGGCCTACAGAGTTGGGACTGAGTTCCAATGGAAAATCCTCAACCCAGACAGTCTTGATCGGCAGACATCCAGACTTTAATTATGGATCATCACATGAACCAAGTCATTAAAATGTAGACGACTAGGGCTCCAACTGAGAAAGGGCCAACAGTGAACACATGCACTTTTTCTGTGCTCCTTGTGTTCCCCGCAATACACACACACACACGCACACGCACACGCACACACACACGCACACGCACACACGCACACACACACACACACACACACACACACACACACACACACACACACACACACACACACACACACACACACACACACACACACTCTATGAGGAGAGGAGGGTTAATTCAACAAATTCATGCCTGGACAATGGGACACTGGAACACCGCAAATATGCCTATCTATCTACAGCTCTCTATTAAATGCTGTGTGGTCTTATTCAAGTCTCTTTATGTCACTAAACGACACCGTTTTAATAATTCATGGAGACCATCAGCTTCAAAGGGAGTGATCAATGAAACCAGCACTTTGCTCCATTCCCAGTATGTTAGTCGGCATGGATTGGTGTTTCCTTCAATAACGATTTATATTATTCTTCAGCATTACATAGAATACATCTGATATACAGTACCAGTCAAAAGTTTGGAAACATCTAGTCATTGAAGGGTTTTTCTTTATTTTGACTATTTTCTACATTGTAGAATAATAGTGAAGACATCAAAACTATGAAATAACACATATGGAATCATGTAGTAACCAAAAAAGTGTTAAACAAATCAAAATATGTTTTATATTAGAAATTCTTCAAAGTAGCCACCCTTTGCCTTGATGACAGCTTTTCACACTCTTGGCATTCTCTTAACCAGCTTCATGAGGTAATCACCTGGAATGCATTTCAATTAACATGTGTGACTTGTAACTGCACCTCAGAAACTGCAGCCCAAATAAATGCTTCACTGAGATCAAGTAACAGACACATCTCAACATCAACTGTTCATAGGAGACTGTGTGAATCAGGCCTTCATGGTCGAATTGCTGCAAAGAAACCATTACTAAAGGACACCAATGAGAAGAAGAGACTTGCTTGGCCCAAGAAACACGAGCAATGGACATTAGACTGGTGGAAATCTGTCCTTTTCGTCTGATGAGTCCAAATTTGAACAGATGATCGCATGTGTGGTTCCCACCATGAAACATGGAGGCGGAGGTGTGATGGTGTGGGGGTGCTTTGCTGGTGACACGGTCTGTGATTTATTTAGAATTCAAGGCACAGTTAACCAGCATGGCTGCCACAGCATTCTGCAGCAATACGCCATCCCGTCTGGGTTGCGCTTAGTGGGACTATCATTTGTTTTTCAACTGGACAATGACCCAAAACACACCTCCAGGCTGTATAAGGGCTACTTGACTTAGAAGGAGATTGCAGGAGTGCTGCATCAGATGACCTGGCCTCCACAATCACCCGACCTCAACCCAATTGAGATGGTTTGGGATGAGTGGGAACGCAGGGTGAAGGAAAAGCCACCAACAAGTGCTTAGCGTATGTGAGAACGCCTTCAAGACTGTTGGAAAAGTATTCCTCATTTAGCTGGTTGAGAGAATGGCAATAGTGTGCAAAGCTGTCATCAAATCAAATCACATTTTATTTGTCACATACACATGGTTAGCTGATGTCAATGCGAGTGTAGCGAAATGCTTGTGCTTCTAGTTCCGACCGTGCAGTAATATCTAAAGGCAAAGGGTGGCTACATATGAATCCATATGTGTCATTTCATAGTTTTGATGTCTTCAGTATTATTCTACAATGTAGAAAATAGTAAAAATAAAGAAAAATCCTTGAATGAGGTGTGTCCAAACTTTTGACAGGTAATGTATATTCATAAGCATGACATACTAGTCAAATAGCAATATGTTGAATCTAACATATCTGTTATATGTTTCAAAAGTTAACATTTTGTATCACTTGAACTGGTCCTGTCGTAAATAAGTTAAAACATGTACGCACACACACACACACACACACACCAGATATAAACACACACACACACCAGATATAAACGCACACACACACACACCAGATATAAACACACACACACACACACACACACACACACACACACACACACACACACACACACACACACACACACACACACACACACACACACACACACACACGCGCACACACACACACACACACACACACGCAAACACACACACACACACACGCGAACACACACAGCCTATATACTGTATTCTAGATGGTGTGTTTTGGAGGAGTGGCTCTTCCATTATGTGACGATGAATGAATGTGATGGAGGAAGAGGCGTACTCTGGGCGACTGTTGGTGGTTCCTTTGCTCCGACCCCCTTGCCCCTTGCCCCTCACCCCTGATCTCATCGCCAATGTAAACTCGACTGAGTCTATATTTCTCTCCCCACTCCATATGCAGGGATGTCGTTAATCTTAGTCTCTATGCCTGCTGCTTTAGGAGGGTGGTCTCTCTCTCCCTCCCCCATCTCTCTCCCCCCCCTCTCTTTCTCTCTCTCTCTCTCCCTCTCTCCCCCTCTCCATGCCTGCGGCCCTCTCTCCCTCTCTACCGCATTGTTACTTATTGTGAATGTCTCTGTTTCGGCTTAACGCCCAAGTTTATGATTTACAGATGTAGGATCTTAATTTGATCACCCTGTTGCAGGATTGCAGGAAATGTAAAACGTGTTGTGTATTTTAGGTTTTAAAAGGCTTCTGATGTTTGTTATTTTCACTTTGGAATTTCGCTTTGTTGTGTAATGGTCAGTGTGTGTGTTAGCGCTTGTGCATTCTGTATGTCTCTTTGTTTGTTAGTATATCGATGTGTGAAAGCTTCAGGAGCCTTATCTCTGTGTTAACTTTCCACAAGGTTGAGGGCATGACAAACGCCTTGGGCTCAGACAATCACTCACCCTGATAATACACATCCCATGGGCTGTGGGTATGCAAACACCTTTACCACCTTCACTGCACCACCTCGACCCAGAGAGAGAGAGAGAGTATATTTGTGTGTGATTAGAAAATATGAGGCTAAACTGCCACACACACACCAGGCACTTCAGGAAGCAGAGAGCGAGCTACTCCTCAACCAATGATTCAGTCCGTTAACTGCAGCAGCACACCTTAGGCAGTCTTCACCGAACCAGAGAGAGAGAGAGATATAGTCTTTATTTGAGAACTCCATGCTGCTACACTGAACTCCCTGCCCCACTGCGACTGAGTGAGGAGATCTAGGTTAGGTTAGTTAGTGGTTGAGTCACTGTAGCTGGAGGGATTAGGAATAGACTCACTCTGACATTACTAACCGGCCGACTGACTGAGTAACCCTCCTCGTAGCTACAGCATGTCCTTACTGCAAGGCTTTGGTTTGTTCCAACAGGCCAAGGATGAACTGGAAGAAAACATTGAGTATTGAATAAGACCAAAACATCTGCCAGGTAGATTTGTCAAAAACGTTTTGGCATAACGTTAACCTGATACTGTCAGACTGACAGACTGACAGAGATCCTAATACTACACTGGACTAGTCTGATACCTAACGGCACATCAACTGCGGATAAAACCTTTCATACTTATCCAGCTATCAAACCACAACCACAAATTCATGTCTCAAAAATGGCCGCCAACCTTTACGGTCCAATGCGTGGGGATCTGTGACAGTGACCGCTCCGGTCATCCCCTTGTTTTACCTTAAGGAGCGACCATTGATCCGCGTCAAGCTCCTGTCATCTCTCCTTAGCGTGGTGACCGTCCTCTCGCATCCTCCCTTCTGTACCCTTACCTCTGTCCTACAGGTGTCATTGAAGCCATTAGTTGAATAAAAGAGCAGAACTGATTTGCTATGCATGACACTTCATTTCATTAGAATCTGTAGAGCCGTCCCATTCTCATTTTAAAAAGACTCCCTATTGGAACAGAGCCCAAAGTGTCTCTGATGCGTTTCAGCTGCACGGCTGGTTGACTGGCAGGGAAAATGGAAAGGGAATCTCATCAAAGAATTTGAATTTTGAATGTTTCTAAGATGCTAAGGAGGGAAGGGAAGGATATAAGGGATATGGATGAGGCCTTTGACATGAAGTCTTAAATGTTGCTGTGTGTTAGGATGAGTGGGGTGCGTGGGTCTTTCCTCTGGAGCTAATGACACGGCAAGGGATTTGAGTGTGTTTTGGGGGATTTGCCTTGCTTGCTGTTGCATAACTCAGGAGTCTGTTAAAGCACTGGGCTTTAGACAGCATTGACCCTGTTTCTGTTAAAAGCTGCGGCTGGAACTGACTTAGCGGTGGCCTGATCCTCCTGTACGTGTACTGGGCTGTATTAGTGCACGAACTACACACACACACACTTACTTACATTCTCTCTCTCTCTCTCTCTCTCTCTCTCTCTCTCTCTCTGCAATCTCCTAAATCCCTAAATGTAATGAGTGTATTATAGGAGATTGAAGAGCATGTTTCACACAGTCTATCCTGTACATGATCTGCTTTCTCAATTAAGCTGCTTTGGCTGTGGTGAACTAGCTAATTCAGCACAGGGCTAGACAAACAGATGTGATCCTAATGTTCTGTAGTATGGTCACTTATTTTCCTTTTAAATATAGGCTCCATTCAGTGTTTCCGCAGTTCTATTCTTCCTGTGTCGACCTACTAGATAGCTAGATCTGCAGTTGAGGTTGCAGGCTACGTGATAGAGGGTCAGAGGCTGTACAACAGGACACACTGCAGGAGTGTGTGCGTTTGTGTGTGTATCTCGTCCCCTGCCCCCCCCCGACAGTCACCTATTAACCTTAACCGAGTCGCTGCCCCCCCCCCCCCCCCCCCCGATCCCCCCGATGAAGCCCCCCCCCTTTGGTCCGTGACCACAACAGCGGAAACGTGTTAGTTAACATATCTGTTGACGCAACTTTTGTTCAGAACCATCACATGCCCTGTCATGGCAGCATATCGATTATTTACAGCTGTGTGGCTTCAGCAGTCTTCCTTCAGCAGTCTTCTTTCAGCATTCTTCCTTCAGCAGTCTTCCTTCAGCAGTCTTCTTTCAGCAGTCTTCCTTCAGCAGTCTTCTTTCAGCAGTCTTCCTTCAGCAGTCTTCTTTCAGCAGTCTTCCTTCAGCAGTCTTCCTTCAGCAGTCTTCTTTCAGCAGTCTTCCTTCAGCAGTCTTCCTTCAGTAGTCTTCCTTCAGCAGTCTTCTTTCAGCAGTCTTCTTTCAGCAGTCTTCCTTCAGCAGTCTTCCTTCAGCAGTCTTCTTTCAGCAGTCTTCCTTCAGCAGTCTTCCTTCAGCAGTCTTCTTTCAGCAGTTTTCCTTCAGCAGTCTTCTTTCAGCAGTCTTCTTTAAGCAGTCTTCCTTCAGCAGTCTTCCTTCAGCAGTCTTCCTTCAGCAGTCTTCTTTCAGCAGTCTTCCTTCAGCAGTCTTCCTTCAGCAGTCTTCCTTCAGCAGTCTTCCTTCAGCAGTCTTCTTTCAGCAGTCTTCTTTAAGCAGTCTTCCTTCAGCAGTCTTCCTTCAGCAGTCTTCTTTCAGCAGTCTTCCTACAGCAGTCTTCCTTCAGCAGTCTTCCTTCAGCAGTCTTCCTTCAGTAGTCTTCTTTCAGCAGTCTTCCTTCAGCAGTCTTCCTTCAGCAGTCTTCCTTCAGCAGTCTTCTTTTAGCAGTCTTCCTTCAGCAGTCTTCTTTCACAGTGGTGTAAAGTACTTAAGTAAAAATACTTTAAAGTACTTAAGTAGTTTTGGGGGGTTTGTGTACTTTACTATTTATATTTTTGACAACTTTTATTTTACTTCACTACATTCCTAAAGATAATAATGCACTTTTTACCCCATACATTTCCCTGACACCCAAAAGTACTTGTTACATTTTGAATGCTTAGCAGAACAATATAATGGTCAATTTCACACACTTATCAAGAGAACATCCCTGGTCATCCCTACAGCCTCTGATCTGGTGGACTCACTAAACACACATGCTTGGTTTGTAAATGATGTCTCTGTGTTGGAGCGTGGCCCTGGCAAAAAAAACAAGAAAATGGTGTGGTCTGGTATGTAAGGAATTTGAAAACTATTCATACTTTTACTTATGATACTTATATATTTTAGAAATTACATTTACTTTTGATACTTATATATTTTAGAAATTACATTTACTTTTGATACATAAATATATTTTAGAAATGACATTTACTTTTGATACTCACTGGCTCACTGCGACTTCCTCACCCTCCCTTTCTGATTCTCTCTGTATTATCTCCTCTCCTCTCCTCTCCTCTCCTCTCCTCTCCTCTCCTCTCCTCTCCTCTCCTCTCCTGTCTCTGCTGGAGGGCTGTGAGTCCCTGTGCATCCCATTGGTCGCCAGAGGTAACATGTAACAAAGCAGGGCCATACATTTTTTATCTGAAACTCTGCTGGCTCCCACCTAGCAAGATCGCTGCAACCTCAGTCATCCCTTCAACTACCTCCACAAAGCCACCCCAGCATTAGCCCCACTCGGACCCAGCCGAGAGGCACTTTACCTTGGACCGCAACCATCCGTCTCCTGCCTGTCCTGCCTGGCCCTGGAGCCTGTGTGTGTGTGTCTGTGTGTGGGAGCGACTGCAGACCAGACAACCCGGCAGAGTGGAAACGCCTGAGGGCTCCCCTGCCTGACTGCCTGCCTGGGTGTGTGACTGCAGCCTATGACCTTCAGTTGGGTACAAAACCTGAAGACACACAAAGAGAAGAGAAATTAACCTGCAGCCACACAGAGTGAAGAGATATAAACCTCTTTGTGCGGCTGCAGGTTTATATCTCTGTCTCTCTGTGTGGCTGCAGGTTTATATCTCTTCTCTCTGTGTGGCTGCAGGTTTATATCTCTTCTCTCTGTGTGGCTGCAGGTTTATATCTCTTCTCTCTGTGTGGCTGCAGGTTTATATCTCTTCTCTCTGTGTGGCTGCAGGTTTATATCTCTTCTCTCTGTGTGGCTGCAGGTTTATATCTCTGTCTCTCTGTGTGGCTGCAGGTTTATATCTCTTCTCTCTGTGTGGCTGCAGGTTTATATCTCTTCTCTCTGTGTGGCTGTAGGTTTATATCTCTTCTCTCTGTGTGGCTGCTGGCTTATATCTTCTCTCTGTGTGTCTGCAGGTTTATATCTCTTCTCTCTGTGTGGCTGCAGGTTTATATATCATATATCTTCTCTCTATGTGGCTGCAGGTTTATATCTCTTCTCTCTGTGTGGCTGCAGGTTTATATCTTCTCTCTGTGCGGCTGCAGGTTTATATCTCTTCTCTCTGTGTGGCTGCAGGTTTATATCTCTTCTCTCTGTGTGGCTGCAGGTTTATATCTTCTCTCTGTGTGTCTGTAGGTTTATATCTCTGTCTCTCTGTGTGTCTGCAGGTTTATATCTCTGTCTCTCTGTGTGGCTGCAGGTTTATATCTCTTCTCTCTGTGTGGCTGCAGGTTTATATCTCTTCTCTCTGTGTGGCTGCAGGTTTATATCTCTTCTCTCTGTGTGGCTGCAGGTTTATATCTCTTCTCTCTGTGTGGCTGCAGGTTTATATATCATATATCTTCTCTCTGTGTGGCTGCAGGTTTATATCTCTTCTCTCTGTGTGGCTGCAGGTTTATATATTCTCTCTGTGCGGCTGCAGGTTTATATCTCTTCTCTCTGTGTGGCTGCAGGTTTATATCTCTTCTCTCTGTGTGGCTGCAGGTTTATATCTCTTCTCTCTGTGTGGCTGCAGGTTTATATCTCTTCTCTCTGTGTGGCTGCAGGTTTATATCTTCTCTCTGTGTGGCTGCAGGTTTATATCTTCTCTCTGTGTGGCTGCAGGTTTTATATCTTCTCTCTGTGTGGCTGCAGGTTTATATCTCTTCTCTTTGTGTGGCTGCAGGTTTATATATCTTCTCTCTGTGTGGCTGCTGGTTTATAGTGAAGATATAAACCTGCAGCCACACAGAGAGAAGATATAAACCTGCAGCCACACAGAAAGAGAATATATAAACCTGCAGCCACACAGAGAGAAGATATAAGCCAGCAGCCACACAGAGAGACAGAGATATAAACCTGCAGCCACACAGAGAGAAGATATAAACCTGCAGCCACACAGAGAGAAGAGATATAAACCTGCAGCCACACAGAGAGAAGATATAAACCTGCAGACACACAGAGAGAAGAGATATAAACCTGCAGCCACACAGAGAGAAGATATAAACCTGCAGACACACAGAGAGAAGAGATATAAACCTGCAGCCACACAGAGAGAAGATATAAACCTGCAGCCACACAGAGAGAAGATATAAACCTGCAGCCACACAGAGAGAAGAGATATAAACCTGCAGCCACACAGAGAGAAGAGATATAAACCTGCAGCCACACAGAGAGACAGAGATATAAACCTGCAGCCACACAGAGAGAAGAGATATAAACCTGCAGCCACACAGAGAGACAGAGGTGTAGCAGAAAGAGAGGGAGGGCCCTGAGTTTGACCACAGAGAACAGCTGTGGATACAGGATACAGGACATTGGCCCTGCAGTTGTTGGGCTGGCATTTGACTCTTGGGTGTGTACTTAGGTGTGACAGCCTCACGTAAGCACGGCCATGGTTGTGAGTGTTAGCAGTGGCTGTCATCCGTCTGCATTGCGATTCTGTCTTTCTCTGTCTGTCTCTCTCTCCTTCCCTCCCCATGGGATGTGGCCAGACAGTGCTCCCACAAGGCTTTGCCACTCATCCTCTCTGACCCTTAAACACACACACACACACACACACACACACACACACACACACACACACACACACACACACAGGATGAGAGTGAAGTGCAAACACTGTGAGACATGTAGGCTAGTTACACACAGAGAGAGGGGCACACTAATATTTACACAGGACTGTTCTGTACTAGTGTATAACACACAAAACGCTGGCCCAGATGTACAGTAGAATCTCGTTTGCCGTTTATCCACATGCCATGTTAAGGAAGGCCTATTTCATCTGCCTGCATCTTCCAGCAGCACACCAAGGAGTGTGGCGTCGTTCATGTATTAGTAGCAGCAGATAGTTGGTGCAGGAGGAGATCAACTAAAACACATCTGTCTGGCTGTGTGTATTTACCTGATCTGATCGGCTCACAGCAACCATTATGGAGGCCATTACTTTGGCTAGCGTGTGTATGTGTGTACGCGCGTGTGCATGCGTGTACGTGCGTTGTGTGTGCGTGCGTATTCGTACGTGTGTGTGAATCTTAATGGGGTATTAGTGTGCATGTGGGACTGTGATCCGTATTGAATTCTGCTGGCTCCTTGAAGACGCTGAATTAGCCACAGCTTTCAACACAGAACCTGTAATGAGTCCGTTATGTATCTACTTCAGGACAATTTGAACATTTCATTCAGTGTTTCTTCTTCTTCTGTTGGTAATGTTCATTTTCCTGTTCTTGCAATGAATGTGGATTTCGCCGTTATTCCCGGTTTGGGAATCGTGGATTGTCTTCTCTCATTCCCCCCCTCCAATGTTCCCATGCCAATCCCTGTTCCATATACTGGTCTAATGCGCCATTCTGGCTCAGAGTTTCCCCATAACACTTGTAGTTGCAGTCTATCCAGTGTGTGGAGAGAAGCTGTTGTCTCAGAGGCTGGTTGATCTGGACACTCCATGGACAGATGATGTAGTTGTTTTGGGGGGTAGGGGGGGGCAGGCTGAGATAGAGACAGGGCTTTGTAGGGAAAGGGGCTGAGCTGGCTTTGTGTCTTTCTGAGTCAGTAAACTGTGCCTATTTCTCTCTCTCTCCCTCTCTCTCTCTCTCAGATTGTTCCATGTCTGCTGCCATCGTTACGGCTCCTGTGGTTGTTTTCCTTATTGTTGGTGTTATTATTATTCATTGATTCCCTCGCAGAGACATGTTCCCTGACCTCGGCTCAGCTTCTTGTAAAAGCTAGGGTCTTGCGTGGGGAGGTGTCTACACGATGTTACTGTATGCCGAGCATGTGCCAATTCCGCCTTGGATCATGAAGCTTCTATCATTGTGGACTCTGACTCTGACTAGGTTCTTTTGTCTCTTCCCTCGCCTCCCCCCTCCTGGTAACAGTTTAGGATGAAAGAGAATGTGTGTTTATTGCACAACCGCGCTCCAATCGGCCCTCTCTCTCTCCATCTCTCTCTCTCTCTCTCTCTCTCTCTCTCTCTCCCCCTCCCTCCCTCCCTCCCTCCCTCCCTCCCTCCCTCCCTCCCTATTGTGGAAATGGCTTAGAGGTGGTAAGCACGCGCTTAAGAAGACAAACGCAGCAGGATGCCAAAGCAAAGACAAGACAGAGTGAACAACACAGAGAGCAAAAAAAGAAAAGAACGAATGAAAAGAGCAGACAGGATGAAGGATATGGGATGGTGTTGTGTTCCAAATGAAAGGGCTTGAGTAATTGGAGCTTGGATGAGGGTCCGTGCAGTGGCAGCGGCCATTAGAAAGTAGAGCCGGCTCTGGCTGGGTGGCCCCTTTTGATTCACCCGTTTTGAAAGTGTTGAAATGTGGCCCCACGTGTTGAAGAATAGGGCCAGGAAATCGATGGCCTGGGAGATTGAAGTTGTGAGTGCACATTACGTCCAACCCTTTAGCCGCTGATGGAGACCGAAAATGCTCCTTTTATAAGACAGATGGTTAGAGAAAGAAGGGCCTTTTTTTTGTGCAGTCAGGATGGCCCTAGGCCTAATATCATTACTGTAGATCTATCCCTAAAGCCCCTTTGGCAGGCAGGATTTATGGAAGAATTAGAAAGATTCAAACATGACATTTTCCCTCGTTTGTTTGACTAGGCATAAAATGATGTAAAACATTCATAATGTTGTTCTGAGGAACAGGAGGCGCAGCATTGAGGGGTATTGAGTCCTCCGGAGACAGAATGATGAGGACTTTATTATTAAACATGATACAAAATGTCCCCTGCGTCATTCTGCATTCAGAGTACAGTCCTTCACCATATAGGCTGCATGTGTTCCAATAACATACAGAATAAGAGTGATAAGAGGATCTCTATGGTGTTACAGGTTCTGAGTCTCCGCATCCAGTATTATCAAATCATTACCATAACAGTACACCTATTTAACCTGGCCCTATGTGCCACTTGGTCTAACCAACTACTAATATTTGACTTCATCTGTCTACCTTGATCACACCCAACCACCCAGACTCTTTACATAGGTGACATGGAAGCCATAGATTAATTATAAAATAATTAAACATAATTTGGTAGGTGCTTATATTTGTCCTTTTTTCACATGTGTAAGTGTGTATTAATACACATCTGTGAATTGGACATGTGTTTTTTCCCATATCCCTACCCCGTGGGGTCACGGTCAGGGTAATTATCAACAGTGACCCTGGAGCAATTAGGGTTTAGTGCACAACGAGGGCACCATGTGGGCTCGGAGATTCGAACTGCCTCTCCTAAACCTAATCAGACAATGTTCTGGAACCTAGTGAGACTGGCACTCAAATCAAATCAAACGTTATTGGTCACATACACATGGTTAGCAGATGTTAATGCGAGTGTAGCGAAATGCTTGTGCTTCTAGTTCCGACAATGCAGTAATATCTAACAAGTAATCTAACAATTTCACAACAACTACCTTATACACACAAGTGTAAAGGAATGAATAAGAATATGTACATATAAATATATGGATGAGTGATGGCCGAACGGCATAGGCAAGATGCAGTAGATGGTGTAGAATACAGTATATACATATGAGATGAGTAATGTAGGATACGTAAACATTATTAAAATGGCATTATTTAAAGTGAGTGATACCTTTATTAAGTCCATTTATTGAAGTGGCCAGAGATTTGAGTCCGTATGTTGGCAGCAGCCTCTCTATCTTAGTGATGGCTGTTTAACAGTCTGATGGCCTTGACATAGAAGCTGTTTTTCAGTCTCTCTGTCCCAGCTTTGATGCACCTGTACTGACCTCGCCTTCTGGATGATAGCTGGGTGAACAGGCAGTGGCTCGGGTGGTTGTTGTCCTTGATGATCTTTTTGGCCTTCCTGTGACATCGGGTGTTGTAGGTGTCCTGGAGGGCAGGTAGTTTCCCCCAGTGATGCGTTGTGCAGACCTCACTACCCTCTGGAGAGCCTTACGGTTGAGGGCGGTGCAGTTGCCGTACCAGGCGGTGGTGATACAGTCTGACAGGATGCTCTCGATTGTGCATCTGTAGAAGTTTGTGAGTGTTTTAGGTGACAAGCCAAACTGTTGCGCCTTCTTCACCATGCTGTCTGTGGGGGTGGACCATTTCAGTTTGTCCGTGATTGTGTACGCCGAGGAACTTTCCACCTTCTCCACTAGTGTCCCGTCGATGTGGATGGGGGGGTACTCCGTCTGCTGTTTCCTGAAGTCCACGATCATCTCCTTTGTTTTGTTGACGTTGAGTGTGAGGTTATTTTCCTGACACCACACTCCGATGGCCCTCACCTCCGCCCTGTAGGCCATCTCGATGTTGTTGGTAATCAAGCCTACCACTGTGGTGTCGTCTGCAAACTTGATGACTGAGTTGGAGGCGTGCATGGCCACGCAGTCATGTGTTAACAGGGAGTACAGGAGAGGGCTGAGAACGCACCCTTGTAGGCCCCTGTGTTGAGGATCAGCGGGGTGGAGATGTTATTTCCTACCCTCACCACCTGGGGGCGGCCCGTCAGAAAGTCCAGGAACCAGTTGCACAGGGTGGGGTCGAGAGCCAGGGTCACAAGCTTAATGATGAGTTTGGAGGGTACTATGGTGTTGAATTCTGAGCTGTAGTTAATGAACTGCATTCTTACATAGGTATTCCACTCGTCCAGATGGGATAGGGCAGTGTGCAGTGTGATGGCGATTGCATCGTCTGTGGATCTATTGGGGCGGTAAGCAAATTGGAGAGGGTCTAGGGTGTCAGGTAGGGTGGAGGTGATATGATCCTTGACTAGTATTTCAAAGCACTTCATGATGACAGAAGTGAGTGCAACGGGGCGATAGTCATTTAGTTCAGTTACCTTAGCTTTCTTGGAAACAGGAACAATGGTGGCCATCTTGAAGCATGTGGGGACAGCAGACTGGGATAGGGATTGATTGAATATGTCCGTAAACACACCAGCCAGCTGGTCTGCGCATGCTCTGAGGACGCGGCTAGGGATGCCGTCTGGGCCGGCAGCCTTGCGAGGGTTGTCAGGGTAGCCTGATAACAGCCTTGCGAGGGGTGGCAGGGTAGCCTAGTGGTTAGAGCATTGGACTAGTAACCGAAAGGTTTCATGTTCAAATCCCGAGCTGACAAGGTCTGTCGTTCTGCCCCTGAACAGGCAGTTAACCCACTGTTCCTAGGCCGTCATTGAAAATAAGAATTTGTTCTTAACTGACTTTCCTAGTTAAATAAAGGTAAAAATACAATAAAAAATGTTTTACTCACGTTGGCCACGGAGAAGGAGAGCCCGCAGGTTTTGGTAGCGGGCCGTGTCAGTGGCACTGTATTGTTCGCAAAGCGAGCAAAGAAGTTGTTTAATTTGTCTGGGAGAAAGGCATCGATGTCCGCGACGGGCTGGTTTTCTTTTTGTAATCCAGGATTGACTGTAGACCCTGCCACATACGTCTGGTGTTTGAGCTGTTGAATTGCGACTATTCACCAGTGTTCTGTTATTCTGTGGGGAAGGAAGGAGAGGTGATGTTTACAAGGTTTACTGAGCTGCTTTTTACTCTATATGACAGTACATTGCAGGTAGTGGTTGTGTTAGTGCTGTGCATTTGGATCAGTGTGTGTGTGTGTGTGTGTGTGTGTGTGTGTGTGTGTGTGTGTGTGTGTGTGTGTGTGTGTGTGTGTGTGTGTGTGTGTGTGTGTGTGTGTGTGTGTGTGTGTGTGTGTGTGAGCAGAAAGGGGAATGGGTTTGGAATACAGGGCCATATGGTAGAGATGATTGGCTAGCTGGATATTGTTATTTAGTGCATGCAGGTGGCTCTTCAATGTAGCCTACACATTGCAGTATGTAAAAACAAAGTAAAAATGTCTATGCACTTTATGTCGTAAAGATTATAAGCTAGCCTAGCATGCTGACGAAAAGGCAGTTTAATTCAGATATAAATGTATTCATTTACAAACACTATTTAGAGATTGTTTATTGACATTTACAAATGTAGGAATAATGATTGATACAAGTCCAGTCTTTACAAATTGTTTGTAAATGGTTTATTACAGGACCTTAATATACAGGGTTACCAACTCGTCTTCTTCACAAGTCCGTACACTGCCTACGCTATCCACATCTAAACTCTGCTCCAAGGTTTCAAAATGGTTTCAAGTGGGGTAGTTGCCTGTCAAATATAAGATGTTATCTCTTCTTGCCCAGTTGAATTTGAGTTAGAGCAACGTGAGTTAAGTAAGTCCCATGCCGAAGGATCCAGAAGGTTCTATCCTTCCCTGCGGGTCACCTGTTAGTCATTTATTTGATTTCCTTTCCAACTCCTCGGTTCCACCTAGCACACATACACACACACACACGCGCACGCGCGCGCACACACACACACACACACACAAACACACATGCGCACACACAGACGCACAAACACACCTACAGACACAAGCACACATACAGTACACACATGCATGCGCCTGAGCCTGTGCACGCTTGCATGCAGACACACCCATAACTGAAAGGTATTTTGGTCTTCGGTACCACTGGCGATCAGCAAACAGCTCAAGGGAAGGCTTCAGGCTTTCTCCACTGCATTGAAGGTTTGTGCTATATTGGCCATATGACTGTTCTAATTACCCACGTCAACACGTAGTTTTGCCTCATACCCCTGGTATATTGTCTGATATAAAATGGCTTTCAGCCATTTCGCATACAGGACCCAAACAACCCGGTTAAATAATAATGAATATGTCACATACATACTCTGAAATCATTATGGTTATCATGCCGTCACCCCCAGTATCTGACGCTATACAGCCTTGGCCCCCTCTCCACTCTCTCCATACAGTACATACCATGCACTCAGGAAGCCCAAGCTTCAGCTTGGAGGCATTTCCAGTTTATTAGGGCAAATTCAACATATTTCATTTAGTGGATGAATCACATGTGCTCTCTGTACAGTCATCATTGGAAATGACCGGTGAAGAGCATCGGCTATATAAACTAATACTAGCAAAAGGATGGACGAATAGCGGCAGATTGATAACAACATTATAGGAGCAGGTACAGTCAACACTACAACTAAGGGCTTATTAAAGGAGTAGTGTACGGATAAAGGATGAGGGAGTAGTGTACGGATAAAGGATGAGGAAGTAGTGTACAGGTAAAGGATGAGGGAGTAGTGTACGGATAAAGGATGAGGGAGTAGTGTACGGATAAATGATGAAGAAGTAGTGTATAGATAAAGGATGAGGGAGTAGTGTACAGGTAAAGGATGAGGGAGTAGTGTACAGATAAAGGATGAGGAAGTAGTGTACGGATAAATGATGAGGAAGTAGTGTACAGATAAAGGATGAGGGAGTAGTGTACAGATAAAGGATGAGGAAGTAGTGTACGGATAAATGATGAAGAAGTAGTGTATAGATAAAGGATGAGGAAGTAGTGTACAGGTAAAGGATGAGGGAGTAGTGTACAGATAAAGGATGAGGAAGTAGTGTACGGATAAATGATGAGGAAGTAGTGTATAGATAAAGGATGAGGGAGTAGTGTACAGATAAAGGATGAGGGAGTAGTGTACGGATAAATGATGAGGAAGTAGTGTACGGATAAATGATGAGGGAGTAGTGTACGGATAAAGGATAAGGAAGTAGTGTATAGATAAAGGATGAGGGAATAGTGTACGAATAAATGATGAGGTGCCCTACCTTACCCTGCCCTACCTTACCTTACCTTACCTTACCTCACCTTACTTACCTTACCTTACCCTACATTACTTACCCTACCTTACCCTGGTACTTACCTTACCTACCTTACCCTGCCTTACTTGCCCCTACCTTACTTACCCTACCCTACCTTACTTACCTTACCCTACCTTACTTACCTTACCTTACCTTACCCTACCCTACCTTACCTACCCTATCTTACTTACCTTAACCTACCTTACCTACCTTACCCTACCTTACTTACCCTGCTCTACCTTACTTACCTACCCTACCTCACCCTACCTTACTAGCCCTACCTTACCCTACCTTACCCTACCTTCCCTTCCCCTACCTTACTTACCTTACCTTACCTTACCCTACCTTACCCTACCTTACCCTACCTTACCTACCCTATCTTACTTACCTTAACCTACCTTTACCTACCTTACCCTACCTTACTTACCCTGCTCTACCTTACTTACCTACCCTACCTCACCCTACCTTACTAGCCCTACCTTACCCAACCTCACCCTTCTTTACCCTACCATACCATACCCTACCTTACCCTACCGACCCTACTTTACCTTACCCTACCTTACCCTACCCTACTTTACCTTACCCTAACCTACCCTACTTTACCTTACCCTACCCAACCCTACTTTACCTCACCCTACCTTACCCTACCTTACCTCACCCTACCCTACCCTACCCTACACTACACTACACTACACTACACTACACTACTTTACCCTACCCTACCTTATCTTACTCTACCTTACCCTACCATACCTTACCCTACCCTACCCTGCCTTACCCTACCATACCTACCATACCTTACCCTACTTTACCTTACCCAACCTTACCTTACCCTACCTCACTCTCCTTAACCCTCACCCTACCTTACCCTACTTTACCTTTTCCCTACCTTACCTTACCCTACCTTACTTACCTTACCTTAACCTACCTTACTTACCTTACCTTAACCTACATTACCTTACCCTACCTTTCCCTTCCTTACCCTACCCTACCTTACCTTACCTTACCTTACCTTACCTCATCCTACCTTACTTACCTTACCCTACCCTACTTTACCCTACCCTGCCTTACCTTACCTTACCTCAACCTACCTTACTTACCTTACATTACCTTAACCTACCTTACTTACCTTACCTTTCCCTTCCTTACCCTACCCTACCTTCCCTTACCTTACCTTACCTCAACCTACCTTACCCTTACCCTTACCCTTACCCTCCCTACCCTAACCTAACCTTACCCTACCTTACTTACCTTACCTCAACCTACCTTACTTACCTTACCTTACATTACCTCACCCTACCTTACCTTACCCTCCCTACCCTACTTTACCTTACCCTACCTTACCTTACCCTACCTTACCTTACCCTACCCTACCCTACTTAACCCCACCCTACTTGACCCTACTTTACCTTACCCTACCTTACCACACCCTACCTTACTTACCTTACCTTACCTCAACCTACCTTACTTACCTTACTTTACCTTACCTTACCCTACCTCACATTACCTTACCTTACCTTACCCTACCACACCCTACTTTACCTTACCCTACCCTACCTTACCCTACCTTACCCTACCATACCTTACCCTACATTACCCTACTTTATCCCACCCTACCTTACCTTACCCTACCCTACCCTACCCTACCCTACCTCACCCTACTTAACCCTACCCTACTTTACCTAACCTTACCCTACCTTACTTACCTTACCTCAACCTACCTTACTTACCTTACCTTACCCTTACCCTGTCTTATTTTTATTTTTTTTATTTTACCTTTATTTAACCAGGCAAGTCAGTTAAGAACAAATTCTTATTTTCAATGACGGCCTGGGAACAGTGGGTTAACTGCCTGTTCAGGGGCAGAACGACAGATTTGAGCTCGGGGGTTTGAACTCGCAACCTTCCGGTTACTAGTCCAACGCTCTAACCACTAGGCTACCCTGCCGCCCCACCCTACCCTACCCTACCCTACCTTACCTTACCTTACATTACCTTATCCTAACCTACCCTACCTTTACCTACCCTATCCAACTCTACCTTACCTTATCCTACCTTACTATACCTTACCCTACTCATATACTACCCTACTCTACCTACTCTACCCTACCCTACCTTACCCTACCCTATCCTATGCTATCACATCCTACTCTACCTTACCTTACCTTATCCTACGTTACCCTACCTTACCCTACCCTACTCATACACCACCCTACTCTACCCCACCCTACTCTACCCTACATTACCTACCCCACCTTGCCCAACCCTACCCTACCACACCCCAAGTCACCCCAAGTCAGGGATTGTCCATGCCTTTATGGGCTCAGGGACTTCTAAAGTATGGCGACATGCTTGAGAGGCATTAGTGGACACACACATTCACATTGCATAGGAGAGACAGATGGAGGAGAGGAAAGGGAGATTAAGGGAGGTAGAGGAGAGAGATGGAGTGGAGGATAGGAGAGAGAGATGGAGGGAGGATAGGAGACAGAGATGGGGGGAGGATATGAGAGAGAGATGGAGGGAGGATAGGAGAGAGAGATGGAGTGGAAGAGATGAGAGAGAGATGAGGGAAGGAGAGGAGAGAGACATGGAGGGAGGATAGGAGAGAAAGGCGGAGGGAGGAGATGAGAACGAGATGGAGGGAGGAGATGAGAGAGATGGAGTGGAGGAGATGAGAGAGAGATGAAGGGTGGAGGATACGAGAGAGAGATGGAGTGGAGAAGATGAGAGAGAGATGGAGGAGATGAGTGAGATGAAGGGTGGAGGATACGAGAGAGAGATGGAGTGGAGGAGATGAGAGAGAGATGGAGGAGATGAGAGTGAGATGGAGGTAGGATAGGAAAGAGAGATGGAGGGGGAGAGGAGCGAGAGATGGAGGGAGGATAGGAGAGAGAGATGGAGGGAGGATAGGAGAGAGAGATGGAGGGAGGATAGGAGAGAGAGATGGAGGGGGAGAGGAGAGAGAGATGGAGGGAGGACAGGAGAGAGAGATGGAGGGAGGATAGGAGAGAGATGGAGGGAGGATAGGAGAGAGAGATGGAGGGGGAGAGGAGAGAGAGATGGAGGGAGGATAGGAGAGAGAGATGGAGGGAGGATAGGAGAGAGAGATGGAGGGAGGATAGGAGAGAGAGATGGAGGGAAGATATGAGAG
Organism: Oncorhynchus mykiss; assembly: GCF_057628025.1. NCBI lineage: Eukaryota > Metazoa > Chordata > Actinopteri > Salmoniformes > Salmonidae > Oncorhynchus > Oncorhynchus mykiss. The sequence continues at coordinate 46,855,420 of NC_143042.1, read as the reverse complement.
AGAGATGGAGGGAGGATAGGAGAGAGAGATGGAGGGAGAATAGGAGAGAGAGATGGAGGGAGGATAGGAGAGAGAGATGGAGGGAGGATAGTAGAGAGAAATGGAGGGAGGATAGGAGAGAGAAATGGAGGGGGAGAGGAGAGAGAGATGGAGGGAGATAGGAGAGAGAAATGAAGGGGGAGAGGAGAGAGAGATGGAGGGAGGATAGGAGAGAGAAATGGAGGGAGGATAGGAGAGAGAAATGGAGGGGGAGAGGAGAGAGAGATGGAGGGAGGATAGGAGAGAGAGATGGAGGGGGAGAGGAGAGAGAGATGGAGGGAAGGATAGGAGTGAGAGATGGAGGGAGGATAGGAGAGAGAGATGGAGGGGGAGAGGAGAGAGAGATGGAGGGAGGAGAGGAGAGAGATGGAGGGAGGATAGGAGAGAGAGATGGAGGGGGAGAGGAGAGAGAGATGGAGGGAGGATAAGAGAGAGAGATGGAGGGAGGATAGGAGAGAGAGATGGAGGGAGGATAGGAGAGAGAGATGGAGAGGGAGAGGAGAGAGAGATGGAGGGAGGACAGGAGAGAGAGATGGAGGGAGGATAGGAAGAGAGATGGAGGGAGGAGGAGAGAGAGATGGAGGGGGAGAGGAGAGAGAGATGGAGGGAGGATAGGAGAGAGAGATGGAGGGAGGATAGGAGAGAGAGATGGAGGGGGAGAGGAGAGAGAGATGGAGGGAGGATAGGAGAGAGAGATGGAGGGAGGATAGGAGAGAGAGATGGAGGGAGGATAGGAGAGAGAGATGGAGGGAGGATAGGAGAGAGAGATAGGGAGATGATGAGGGAGGAGAATGGAGGAGGATAGGAGAGAGAGATGTAGGGAGAATAGGAGAGAGAGATGGAGGGAGGATAGGAGAGAGAGATGGAGGGAGGATAGTAGAGAGAAATGGAGGGAGGATAGGAGAGAGAAATGGAGGGAGGATAGGAGAGAGAGATGGAGGGAGGATAGGGAGAGAAATGGAGGGGGAAAGGAGAGAGATGGAGGGAGGATAGGAGAGAGAAATGGAGGGAGGATAGGAGAGAGAAATGGAGGGGAGAGGAGAGAGAAATGGAGGGGGAGAGGAGAGAGAGATGGAGGGGGAGAGGAGAGAGAGATGGAGGGAGGATAGGAGAGAGAGATGGAGGGGGAGAGGAGAGAGAGATGGAGGGAGGATAGGAGAGAGAGATGGAGGGAGGATATGAGAGAGAGATGGAGGGAGGATAGGAGAGAGAGATGGAGGGAGGATATGAGAGAGAGATGGAGGGGGAGAGGAGAGAGAGATGGAGGGAGGACAGGAGAGAGAGATGGAGGGAGGATAGGAGAGAGAGATGGAGGGGGAGAGGAGAGATAGATGGAGGGAGGATAGGAGAGAGAGATGGAGGGAGGAAAGGAGAGAGAGATGGAGGGAGGATAGGAGAGAGAGATGGAGGGAGGATAGGAGAGAGAGATGGAGGGAGGATAGGAGAGAGAGATGGAGGGAGGATAGGAGAGAGAGATGGAGGGAAGATATGAGAGAGAGATGGAGGGAGGATAGGAGAGAGAGGTGGAGGGAGAATAGGAGAGAGAGATGGAGGGAGGATAGGAGAGAGAGATGGAGGGAGGATAGGAGAGAGAAATGGAGGGAGGATAGGAGAGAGAAATGGAGGGGGAGAGGAGAGAGAGATGGAGGGAGGATAGGAGAGAGAAACGGAGGGGGAGAGGAGAGAGAGATGGAGGGAGGATAGGAGAGAGAAATGGAGGGAGGATAGGAGAGAGAAATGGAGGGGGAGAGGAGAGAGAGATGGAGGGAGGATAGGAGAGAGAATGGAGGAAGGATAGGAGAGAGAAATGGAGGGGGAGAGGAGAGAGAAATGGAGGGGGAGAGGAGAGAGAGATGGAGGGAGGATAGGAGAGAGAGATGGAGGGAGGATAGGAGAGAGAGATGGAGGGAGGATAGGAGAGAGAGATGGATGGAGGATAGGAGAGAGAAATGGAGGGAGGATAGGAGAGAGAGATGGAGGGAGGATAGGAGAGAGAGATGGAGGGAGGATAGGAGAGAGAGATGGAGGGGGAGAGGAGGGTGAGAGGTGTTTTGTATGACAGTGCTCGTGACCATATTGTGGAGATCAATAATTCACCATAGGAAGTGCGCCGGGTGGAACGAGACGATGGTAATGACGACGGTAATGAGTGTTGCGTGCGTTACAAGGTCTGCAAAATTAAACGCATTGCTCACCTACAATATCTATGCCCTACTGCCTTTTTTCTCAGGAATCATTAATCATATTTTCGATCCCGAACATTGTTGGAAATTGCAAACTCGTAATGGCAAGAACAATATTACGTGGGTTTATTACTTCTGTGCCTCAGATAGATTCTCGTGGTCTCCTATGTGCTATTTATGATACAGTAAAATGAGTCCCAAATGGCATCCTATTCTGTATATAAAACTCTACTTTTGGTCAAAAGTAGTGCACTAAATAGGGAATAGGGTTCTGGTCTAAAGTAGTTCACTAAATCGGGAATAGGGTAGCATTTGGGATTCACACGCACCATTTATCCGACGTGTTTGGCACCTCAGGATGTTTTCACAAACTAAGGAACGGTGACAGAAATGCCGATTTGTATGGTTAACGTGGGGTAGCGGTGTGGTGCTGTGGTAAGAGCTGATGTGAATAACACCTTCTTAGTCCCAAGTAACGAGGTTTATAAGCCAATAAAGGCTCAAGAGCCTGGTCATATTTTAGGTGTCAGTGGAAGGAGGTTTGTTGCTATTGCTAATGTTGCTTTTATGGCACCCGAGGAAAAAGAACCAAACAAACGAAAGACTGAATTGGTTTACCAATCATCTTCATTTTTCCCCATTTGAACTTATTGCATTTTTGTGGGGGTTTTAGTTGGTCTAAGACATTGATAATTGTAAAGCTGCCTCATCAATTTCAAGTATAACCTGCAAGCTGTTATGCTGCTGTTACCTCCTCATTTTGACATTCTGACTTCTGTGAGATTGCATTGTGGAAGATTGGAAAGAAGGACGATAAATGGATGAATCCATCCTAAACTACACTGATTAAGTCCTTCCTGCATTCATTATTACTCAGAATACAGGCCTTTCTCCCCCCCCCCCCCCCCCCTTCCCTCCCTTTACCCCTCACAATCACACCGGGCTAAGATGGCCGCCGTAAACCAGGTGCAAAGTTAGAGAGGAGGTTTGTGGGTAAATGGTAGGTAGGAAGGGGAAACAAGATCCTAAATGATAGCCCGGGCCTCTTAATAAGGTGCAAATTTCAGGCCTCTGGCATGTGCGACGCAAATTGCTTTTTGACAGTATATTTAAGATGGTAATCGAGTGTCATTTACGGCAGCCAATTTAATCTGAATTGCTTCTCTCTTTCTCTCTCTCTCGCAGTCTCTCTCTCGCTCTCCCTCGCTCTCTCTCGCTCTCTCTCTCGCTAGCTCTCTCTCTATTGTGATGTGTGGGCGTTTTAGGGGTGTATTTATCCTCACTCGAACTAAGGCTTTTTTCAGGACAGTGTAGTGCTGCTAACTCGAATTGGGAATGAACCTGGAAATTAAAATGACCATTATTTCATATTTGCATTCCATAATCATAATAAGTTCTGAAAATGGAATTTGATTTTGAAATTACCACATTAAGAGCCCCACAATAGGACTTACAGGGGAATATTACGTGACAGGTTTGTAATGAACCCACACATCGGTATTTAGACCTCAATGCTTACAAAGCCCTAAACATCTGTCAAAATGAATTTGGCAGACACACACACACACGATTCTGCCAGCAACTGGTAGCTACACTTCCTAAAGTGTGTGTGTGGGCGCCTGTTTGTGTGTGTGTGTGTGTGTGTGTGTGTGTGTGTGTGTGTGTGTGTGTGTTTGTTCATTTGTGTTTGTCTCTGTGCGTGTGGGTGGGTGCCTGCTTGTGTGTGTTTGTTTGTGTGTGTGTGTGTATGTGTTTTCGTTTGTGTTTGTCTCTGTGTGTGTGTGTGTGTGTTCATTTCTCTCTCCCCTCCATCTCTCAATCTCTTCATTCTAATTGCCGCCTGGCTCATGAAAAAGTAATGACGGTGCTTATGTTTCCTTGAGATGGAGCGCACTTCTCTTCTCTCTTTCTCCCCCACATCCTGCCTGTCTGGCTGCCTGTCTGGCTGCCTGTCTGGCTGCCTGTCTGGCTGCCTGTCTGGATGCCTGTCTGGCTGTGTGACTAGCTCCCTGTCTGGCTGGCTGTTGGTGTTGCTGAAAGGCTACTTGTCACATGACTCTCTGGAAAAGAGAGATGACGTTTTATTGCATCCAGGGGACATGGAATTGATGCCCTCCACTTTTTGCAATGGGGGCGTCGTCACGTCTTATGCCTGAAAGCTCTCAAGGTGCTGAGGAACGTCATGAGCACATGTTGACAGCTTGATATCAGCGGTGGTATCTGGGTAGTTAGAAGCTCAGAGGAATGTTTATTCATGTCTTTAACTTCCATCTGATAAACAAAACTGCCTAAATATTTGTATTGGTAATTGCATACAGTTGTCATGAGTTACGCATTTTTTGCGGTAAAACAACTAAGTCAAAATTCATGAAATCACATGTAAATAACTACAAGACATTACTACAATATGCAGTAGTTTGTTTCATCCAAATATTTGTATAGTTCATGTCTCCTTGCTCTGCAATGAATGACAATATACACAGCATTGTAGCCAGGAATTCTCCTATTATGCAGTGCAGAATGACTGTCTGTCTGCATCTGAATGGGTTGCTGGCCTTCTTTGTCTGTAGAGCGGTGTTTCACCTCAAAAATAGACACAAGGCCATTGTCCATACCACTAGGTATCAGTTCCTTTTAGATGTTCCCTTGGAACGGGAGGGAGGGAGGGAGGGAGGGAGGGAGGGAGGGAGGGAGGGAGGGAGGGAGGGAGGGAGGGAGGGAGGGAGGAAGGGAGGGAGGGAGGGAGGGAGGGAGGGAGGGAGATGAGAGAGTGAGTTAGTCAGAGTGAGTCAGAGTCTCCGGGCATGGCCAAAAAGGTATTGTGCGCTGCTACCAAAACAGCTTCAGGCACTCACTAACCAACACACTAATACTCACACACTAGTTCAGATCAGAACAGGTTACAGCGTTCCTCCTCTCAGCTGCAGAGGTTCCAATTCATATTCATCAATGACAGATCTCATTTAGAAAACAATCATCACCCTAAACAGCTAGTTCCTCGATACCTCTGCTCCACGCTTTCAGTCTGCAGCACTTAAAACTCGTTGGTCATAATTGAACCAGCAATCCCTGCTACTCCCCCACCCTTCATAGGCTGGGGAATAGACAGCAGGGATGAATGTGAAAAACAAAGCGTGAGAGAAAGGAGGGGGGTTGGGTGACGAGCGAGAACAAGCATTAAGAAGAGGTTGGTGTCAGAGACAGAGAGAGAAACCACAGTGTGCCATCACAGCAGCAAGATCTGTGACCTGTTGCCACTAGAAAAGGGCAATCAGTGAAGAACAAACACCATTGTAAATACAACCCATATTTATGTTTATTTATTTTCCCTTTTGTACATTAACTATTTGCACATCCCTGTATATAGACATAATATGACATTTGAAATGTCTTTATTCTTTTGGAACTTGTATGTGTGTAATATTTACTGTTCACTTTTCATTGTTTATTTCACATTTGTTTATCCATTTCACTTGCTTTGGCAATGTAAACATGTGTTTCCCATGCCAGTAAAAAACATTTAATTGAATTGATAGAGAGAGAGGAAGAGGGAGGAAGAGGCGGGTATGTGGGAGGAGAGAGGTAGTTAGCCAATGAAAGGACAGACAGTTCTGCAATAATGTTACACATCCATTCTTCTACTCTGGTTGTGATTGGCACCGTAAACTGTCCTATGATGAGGCCTACGCTGGATAATGGCCCATACGGGATGTGTGTGTGTGTGTGTGTGTGTGTGTGTGTGTGTGTGTGTGTGTGTGTGCGTGCGTGCGTGCGAGCGTGCATGCGAGCGTGCGTGTGTGTGTAGGATGATAGGTAAGGGGTCTGCAAAGGTAATACAGTGCCAGACACTAAGTGTCATTGATGTGATGGAGCGGGTCTCTTTGTTCTATAGCTCACACACAATTCAGTAATACCCCCTCACACACACACACACACACACACACACACACACACACACACAAAATGCTGATCTGCAAAATGCTGATGTCTTGATGAGGTTCTCTGTCTCAGTGGGTCTCTGCCTCTCTCTCTCAGCTCAAAATACAGATTTTCCCTTGAGGTTGTGTTTGTGTGTGTGTGTGTGTTTGTGTGTGCATGTGTGTGTGTACGGTGTGTCAGTGTCTGCACGTGCATGTGTGTGCATCCTTGGAGTCAGGCTTGGAGGTTAGTAGAACGTTGATCTCTATATAGAACTTCTGGTTCAAATAACCTTCTCATAGCCTCTTCTCGTAGCTGAGTTTCTGAGACAATCATTGGAAAGATCTCATGGCTCTGATTTTTTGAGACAATCAATGGATACATCGCATAGCTGAGTTTCTGAGACAATCCATGGAGAGATCTCATGCCTGGCTATGGACGCTTTGGAGGAGATTCTCCACAGACAATGGGAGATCTCTCCATTGATTGTCTCAGAAACTTGGAGCTACAGTATGAGAGTGCTCAACCCTGGTGTGACTTGTTTCAGCAGAACTAAGTGATGTGTCTGAGCTAGTCTGTGGTGGGTGAGAGAGGGGGGAGGAGGGAGGGACTGGTCTGTGGTGGGTGAGAGAGGGGGGAGGAGGGAGGGGCTGGTCTGTGGTGGGGGAGTGAGGGGGGAGGAGGGAGGGAGGGGCTAGTCTGTGGTGGGTGAGTGAGGGGGGAGGAGGGAGAGGCTGGTCTGTGGTGGGTGAGAGACAGAGGAGGAGGGAGGGTCTGGTCTGTGGTGGGTGAGAGAGAGGGGAGGAGGGAGGGTCTGGTCTGTGGTGGGTGAGTGAGGGGGAGGAGGGAGGGAGGGGCTTGTCTGTGGTGGGTGAGAGAGGGGGAGGAGGGAGGGGCTGGTCTGTGGTGGGTGAGTGAGGGGGAGGAGGGAGGGAGGGGCTAGTCTGTGGTGGGTGAGTGACGGGGGAGGAGGGAGGGGCTGGTCTGTGGTGGGTGAGTGAGGGGGGAGGAGGAGAGAGGGGCTGGTCTGTGATGGGTGAGAGAGGTGGGAGGAGGAGGGAGGGGCTGGTCTGTGGTGGGTGAGTGAGGGGGGAGGAGGGAGGGGCTAGTCTGTGGTGGATGAGAGGGGGGTGGAGGGAAGGCCTAGTCAGGTGAGTAAGAGAGGGTGGAGGAGGAGGGAGGGGCTAGTCTGGGGTGGGTAAGAGAGGAGAGGAGGAGGGGCTAGTCTGTGGTGGGTGAGAGGGGGGGTGGAGGGAGGGGCTAGTCTGTGGTGGGTTAGTGAGGGGGGAGGGGCTAGTCTGTGGTTGGTGAGAGGGGAGTGGAGGGAGGGAGGGGCTAGTCTGGTGGGTAAGAGCGTGTGGGGGAGGAGGGAGGGGCTAGTCTGTGGTGAGTGAGAGAGGGGAGGGGAGGAGGAGGGAGCGGCTAGTCTGGTGGGTGAGAGGGGGGGAGGAGGAGGGAGGGGCTAGTCTGTGGTGGGTGAGAGGGGGGGTGGAGGGAGGGGCTAGCCGGTTGGGTAAGAGAGGGTGGGGGAGGAGCGAGGGACTAGTCTGTGGTGGGTGAGAGAGGGGGAGGAGGAGGGAGCGGCTAGCCTGGTGGGTGAGAGAGGAGGAGGAGGGAGGGACTAGTCTGTGGTGGGTGAGTGAGGGGGGAGGGGCTAGTCTGTGGTGGGTGTGAGGGGAGTGGAGGGAGGGGCTAGTCTGGTGGGTAAGAGCGTTTGGGGAGGAGGGAGGGGCTAGTCTGTGGTGAGTGAGAGAGGGGGAGGGGAGGAGGAGGGAGCGGCTAGTCTGGTGGGTGAGAGGGGGGGAGGTGGAGGGAGGGACTAGTCTGTGGTGGGTAAGAGAGGGGGACTGTTTATTTTATTTCTCTCCTTCCCTCTCACCACTCCCTCTTTCCTTTCCATCTCCCCCCTCCCTCCCTCTCTCCCCCTTCCCTCTCTCCCCTTGTCTCTTCCTCCCCTCCCTCTCTCTTTTCAACCTGAGGAATATCAAGTGTCTCAGCATGGATCTGTGATTAATTAGCGCTCAGCAACAGCAGCAGCAGCAGCAAGCTACTTGGCGGATGAGACGCCGCCACACCTCTCATGAGCAGAGATTTGTGCCATGTGTGTGTGTGTGCGTGTGTCAGTGAGAGAAAATAAATAGAGAGAGAGAATGAGAAAGAGAAATAATGAAAGATAGAGAACGAGAGAGAACAAGAGAGACAGAGAACAAGAGAAAGACAGACTGAGAGAGAGAGAGAGCAAGAGAGAGAGAACTAAAAAAGAGAGAGAACAAAAGAGAGAGAGAGAACAAAAGAGAGAGAGACAAAAGAGAGAGAGAGGTTCATAGAGAGATCGAGAGAGATAGTCATGGAGAGAAAATAAGAGAGACAACAGGAGAGAGAGAGAGTCATAAAGAGAGAGAGAGAGAACGAGGGAGAACAAAAGAGAGAGAGAGAAAGAGAGTGAGAGATGTGTATTTTGGCATATGTGTTTTGGTTGTCATGTTTTTGTGTAGACTATATGTTTGTGTGTCTCAAGTGAGATGTGAACATGCAGTACAGTATCCTTCCAGACCACAACCATAACCACTGCCATAAGTACAGCAACAACCACAGACAACTACTCAGCCAACACCCTACTCAGCTAGAGACACACAGCTTTGATAGAAAAAAGACAGCGAGACACACAACAGGTGTGACAATATCTGCAGGGTTGTGGGATAAGTCTGTAGGATATGAACACTGCTGGAAGGGGGAAAACCAAAAAAATGAAACACCAGTGGATGGACTTCTTTCCACTAGCTCTGTTGAGGCTTTCAATGCAATGATGTGAAAGTAATGGGGTCAGAGGTCGCCTCACGCCACCCTGCACACGTCAGTAGGGGATCTCGACAGAGTTGCCAAGGCCCGCTTGGCTGAGAAAAAGGGTCAGGGGTATGGGGGCGTGCGTAGATTGCTGTAGCCTCTCACTCTGTCTCAGTTTGGGTGAGATGGTTTGGCTGCGGGTGAGAAAGTATCAACCCGTGGTTCTCCAGTAAAAGGAGAAGCCAAATGGATGTCATGCTTGTGGTCAGAAAAGTGTTTAGAGAAAAGTCAAGTCATCAGGCCTCATTGAGTGCCTTGGATTGGAAGACAGACACTGTTGTATAGAGGGACGGCACCCCCATAACATATGAAATGGAAACTGGACGGAGGGAGATGTTTTAATGTCTCTCTCCCGCCCTCTCTCAATATTTATCTCTTTCTCTCTCTAATCAACCTGGTCTCAGAGCATGTCATATTATTCTGTAAATCCGAGAACACTTTTTAGTGTGATATATTAGGTTAGTTTTAACTTGCAAATGTCCTTCATCCATTTCGTAAATGCTAAAGTTGTCCGTGATGAGATTTGAACCCACAACTTTTGGGTTGCTAGACATTCGTTGTATATGCCTACCGAGTCACCCGAACCAACCACTCTACTTTCTTACTTAACCATCTGTCATATGTAGCCACACCATACTAATTTTAGTGTCCCGGATTTACGTTTACTATGTTACGTCCAGTCTATTAGACCAGGCTGCTCACATGCACGCACGAACACACACAGTACAAGCAGTAGGAGATGCTCCCTCTGCTAAATGCCAGCGATTTCCAGACAAAAAAATCTATGATAATATTCAATGCAACAACGAGGGAATATTCCAATTCTTGTTACCCGTCTGGGACAAAGATACAGTGTAACTCTTCATTTACAAAAAATCCCCACTGTCAATTATACCAAATGTAAAAATTCTCGGTGTATACAGTATGCCATAGCAATGTGTTTTTATTTTTCAGGTCAGATTCTACCAGTGATAATAAGATTTACCCTAAATAGATAAAGTTGGTTCCACGCCAGCTGGAGCAGAAAATATATTTTGTATCTCAGATTATTCTGGCAATTCTCACATAGAAACTTAATGGTAAGAAAATCTTTTTGACATGCTGTGTACATTTGCATCACAAACCATTTTTTTGGAAATCGTGGCCAATTTAGGCTCTTTTTAGACCTATACAATCCTGCTTACTGTAAGACCTAATGATCTGTGAACCATACATGATACAGACAACACATTGTCATTATACTCCCAATAGTGTCTTTTCAAATATGGAGCATGTCTATATTCTGAAATACACATTTTCATGTTCATTTATTCCACGTAAATATTATTAATATTAAAATCTCAAAATTACCCTTTTTGATTTTGCTTATTTTTAAAAATATTGTTTGGAACAATATACTATTGGATATACTACAATATACAGTCGTGGCCAAAAGTTTTGAGAATGACACAAATATAAATTTTCACAAAGTCTGCTGCCTCAATTTGTATTATGGCAATTTGCATATATGAAGAGTGATCAGATGAATTGCAATTAATTGCAAAGTCCCTCTTTGCCATGCAAATGAACTGAATCCCCCCCAAAAAATGTCCACTGCATTTCAGCCCTGCCACCACCTGACATCATGTCAGTGATTCTCTCTTTAACACAGGTGTGAGTGTTGACGAAGACAAGGCTGGAGATCACTCTGTCATGTTGATTGAGTTCGAATAACAGACTGGAAGCTTCAAAAGGAGGGTGGTGCTTATGATCATTGTTCTTCCTCTGTCAACCATGGTTACCTGCAAGGAAACATGTGCCGTCATCATTGCTTTGCACAAAAAAGGCTTCACAGGCAAGGATATTGCTGCCAGTGAGATTGCACCTAAATCAACCATTTATCGGATCATGAAGAACTTAAAGGAGAGTGGTTCAATTGTTGTGAAGAAGGCTTCAGGGTGCCCAAGAAAGTCCAGCAAGCGCCAGGACCGTCTCCTAAAGTTGATTCAGCTGCGGGATCGGGGCACCACCAGTACAGAGCTTGCTCAGGAATGGCAGCAGACAGGTGTGAGTGCATCTGCAGGCACGGTGAGGCGGAGACTTTTGGAAGATGGCCTGGTGTCAAAAAGGGCAGCAAAGACGCCACTTCTCTCCAGGAAAAATATCAGGGACAGACTGAAATTCTGCAAAAGGTACAGGGATTGGACTACTGAGGACTGGGGTAAAGTCATTTTCTCTGATGAATCCCCTTTGCGATTGAATAGGGGCATCCGGAAAAAAGCTTGTCCGGAGAAGACAATGTGAGTGTGTCATTCCAACAGTAAAGCATCCTGAGACCATTCATGTGTGGGGTTGCTTCTCAGCCAAGGGAGTGGGCTCACTCACAATTTTGCCTAAGAACACAGCCATGAATAAAGACTGGTACCAACACATCCTCCGAGAGTAACTTCTCCCAACCATCCAGGAACAGTTTGGTGATGAACAATGCCTTTTCCAGCATGATGGAGCACCTTGCCATAAGGCAAAAGTGATAACTAAGTGGCTTGGGGAACAAAACATTGATCATTTGAGTCCAAACTCTCCAGACCTTGATCCCATTGAGAACTTGTGGTCAATCCTCAAGAGGCAGGTGGACAAACAAAACCCCACAAATTCTGACAAACTCCAAGCATTGATTATGCAAGAATGGGCTGCCATCAGTGGCCCAGACGTTACTTGCCAGCATGCCAGGGCAGATTGCAGAGGTCTTGAAAAAGAAGGGTCAACACTGCAAATATTGACTCTTTGCATCAACTTCATGTAATTGTCAATACAAGCCTTTGACACTTATGAAATGCTTGTAATTATACTTCAGTATTCTATAGTAACATCTGACAAAAATATCTAAAGACACTGAAGCAGCAAACTTTGTGAAAATTTATATTTGTGTCATTCTCAAAACTTTTGGCCACGACTGTAATATTGGAACACAGAGTTGGCTTGGTTTATAACCAATCACAGCCCTCCTTTAGGACTGCACATTCAACAAATCACCAGCAGAGGGAGTTCCCTTTAAATCCAATGTCCAATTTTCATAAAATGTATCATAACTCAGAATTAGCAGAGAGCCCAGTCTGGAAATTTGATTTACTTGTAGAGCATATTATTCCTGCTAGCGTGGAATCGCCTATATGCATTTTCAGATATGCATCTTCCTCCTTCCTAAGAGACCCTGAGCTGTCTCTCTCTCGCAGTTCTTATGAGACGTCCTAGCTCCATAATCTTTCATCTATGGATGTTATTATGCAGGGATTCATTTATGGGGACGCGTGTGAGAGCAGAGGATCTTATGCAAACAAGCTGCTAGCGTCACCAAAATAAATCAGACATCTCTCTCCCTTTCACTAGCTTTTTCTCTCCCTTTGTCCATCTTTCTCCCACTCCCTCTCTCCTCAAGGCCTGACACGCTCCCTCACCAGCATTACCGTGAAAATGTTTGCCCCAATCTCCCTCTCGGTCACTGTCTGTCTGTCTGTCTGTCTGTCTGTCTGTCTGTCTGTCTGTCTGTCTGTCTGTCTGTCTGTCTGTCTGTCTGTCTGTCTGTCTGTCTGTCTGTCTGTCTGTCTGTCTGTCTGTCTGTCTGTCTGTCTGTCTGTCTGTCTGTCTGTCTCTCTCTCTCTCTCTCTCTCTCTCTCTCTCTCTCTCTCTCTCTCTCTCTCTCTCTCTCTCTCTCTCTCTCTCTCTCTCTCTCTCTCTCTCTCTCTCTCTCTCTCTCTCTCTCTCTCTCTCTCTCTCTCTCTGGCACATGGATAGTGTCGTCATTCTGAAGTCAAGCAGTCAAGCACGGCAGCCTGAGCGAGTGTGATCAGCAGGGTTTAATTGTGAACTGTCTGCGATGGAAATTAAATCTCACTTCAGAAATAATGAGAACGGATTAGGCCAGGGACAAGGGTCAATAATGGCTATCCTGGCAGCCATTGACTCCACAGCATCCCACTGAAAATTAGACTTGTGTTTGTGCGTTCGTGTGCGCGTGTTCAGTTAGGTGGAGAACCTAAAGCCTACATACAAAAACGGTTGGAGGGTGATTTATTGAAAGCCTTATTGCTGAGTTATTGATAGTCAAGTCATGGATTGAAGCATTATATGCTAGGGAGCTTTGTGCACTGTGTTTAGGACCAATTGTACTTGGCAGACAAGTATGGAGTAAGGCATTTTGATTGGCTGGTGATATACACCCAGTAGGCTCTGAGTAAATCATGCACATGAATGTTAAACTTCATACCAGACATATTTACGTATTTCTTACTCTAGTCTTGGTTTCCAACAGAGAAATCACCAGCAATGAATTTCATGTATAGAACATTCAGTCAAGTTGTCCACGTCTCTGAGGGGGAACTTGATCAAAGAGAGACCAGCTGGCAAATGAAAATATGTCCCCTACAAAGCAGATCCCCAAAGGAACTCCATTTACGATTTCAATGCTTATTTTTCATGTGCTGTTATTGCTACTACTTCTACTACTGTATTCAAACCATGATCTCCCTTGAGTCACAAGACTGCATTGACGCTATGAGCTAAGGCTTCAGCTTGGGGAGCTAACACATGTCTTACTTACAAGGTTACTCATCACGCATTTCACAGGACCACCTCCATTACACAAAGTACCAGGGCCTAATGAGATTTCTCTGTCTGTTTCTTCCAGATCCCTGGCTGTGGGGACGATGAGGGGACCCAGACCAGTCTAACCTGTGGTGGACCAACCAGAGGCTTCAGGAGAGGAAGGCTTTAACGCCGTTGGCGCCATGAACATACCTTGCTGTCCACGTGACACCAGACAGCTCTGACACACTCCTCCTCAGCGCTCTCTCTTCCTCCCCTTCTACCCCCCCTTTCCCAAAAACGACATCTATAAAACACGCCCACAGAGACTGCCATACGTTTCCTAAAAAGCTACATCTGGATTCCAGGGGATTTCTGTTTGGAATAAAGAGTTGAGTTGGGGAACGGAACACTGTGATAAAATTATCATAATTCCCCCTACCCGTCCGCTGGCCTCGTTTTTCCCAGTGAGTCCCAGAGGTACCAACCAATGGAGAGACGGAGAAGAGAGTCAGGATAAAGCAGCCAAGAAGTAAAGCAAAAAAAAACAAAAACTGCTGAGTCGGGCAGGGTTGGAATCTGGAATTGGGTCCTGTGAGGGTTTTGCTTCTCTGACGTATCCCCCAGCCTAGAGGAGGAGTCTGCCTAGAAGGAATCAGACATAACAATTATTGTTTACACTTAATAAAAACGAAACTACAGCAGCTGCAGCTGTAGCTAGTCTAGGCCGAGCTACGTCACTGTGTGGAGGATTTGAACCAATAGCAGGGTTATTAGGATTGGGATTGTAACCATGACGAGCGGATTGAGCTTTTCCGCTTTGCCCATGGGGCCCTTGGTGTTCCTCAGTCTGCTGGTGACGGCCCGGGCGCTGGAGTTCGGCGGGGCCCCCGGCCAGTGGGCCCGCTACGGGCGCTGGGAGGCGGGCTCGCTGGGCGAGCTGAGCTTCAGCCTCAAGACCAACATCAGCAAGGCTCTGTTGCTCTATCTAGACGACGGCGGCAACTGTGACTTCATGGAGCTCCTGATCGCCGGAGGGCGCCTCCAGCTGCGCTTTGCCATCCACTGTGCCGAGCCCGCCACTTTACACATGGAAACCCAGGTCAACGACGACCGCTGGCACATGGTGCTCCTCACCCGCAACTTCCGCGAGACTCTGCTGATGGTGGACGGCGAGACCAAGATGGCGGAGGTCAAGTCCAAGCGGAAGGAGATGGCGGTGGTCAGCGACCTGTTCGTGGGCGGCATCCCGCCCGACGTGCGCCTCTCAGCCCTCACCTCCAGCACGGTGAAGTACGAGCCCCCGTTCCTGGGCCTGATCTCCAACCTGAAGGTGGGAGAGACACCCCCCACCCTGCTCAACAGCCAGGGCATCCAGACTGACATGGAGTACCTGTGCACCAAGCAGAACCCCTGCCTCAACGGAGGTTTCTGCTCCATCCAGTATGGCGAGGTACACTGTGACTGCACGCACACTCGCTACAAGGGGAAGTACTGCAAGGAAGGTAAGATCAGGAGCTAGCTGAACAGCTAATACCCTTTTTTCTAATGCTCCTTAGCACGTTCCCAGAAAAATAGAGACGTTCAATCTCTACCACCTCAATTTAATTGTGTTGTTTGTTTGTTTAGCTTTTTATGTGTTTGAGATAATTTTCTGTAATGAAAAGCGTTAAACAAAATACATTATTATTATTATTATTATTATTATTAACTATGGTGAATGCATAACCAGGCCAGCTCAATGCAGTTCGGTTTGGCTCGGGATTGGTTCAGTATGGTGAAAAGTCCTTGGCATAATATACTGTAGGGAAAAGCGCTAATTCCTTAGCATACTGTACTGTAGATAAAAGCGCTAATTCCTTAGCATACTGTACTGTAGGTAAAAGCGCTGAGTCCTTAGCATACTGTACTGTAGATAAAAGCGCTAATTCCTTAGCATACTGTACTGTAGGTAAAAGCGCTGAGTCCTTAGCATACTGTACTGTAGGTAAAAGCACTAATTCCTTAGCATACTGTACTGTAGATAAAAGCGCTAATTCCTTAGCATACTGTACTGTAGGTAAAAGCGCTGAGTCCTTAGCATACTGTACTGTAGGTAAAAGCACTAATTCCTTAGCATACTGTACTGTAGATAAAAGCGCTAATTCCTTAGCATACTGTACTGTAGATAAAAGCACTAATTCCTTAGCATACTGTACTGTAGGTAAAAGCGCTGAGTCCTTAGCATACTGTACTGTAGGTAAAAGATGAGTTAGCTGACTCGCTAACATAGTGTACTGTAGGTAAAAGCGCTAAGTCCTTAGCATACTGTACTGTAGGTAAAAGCGCTGAGTCCTTAGCATACTGTACTGTAGGTAAAAGCGCTGAGTCCTTAGCATACTGTACTGTAGATAAAAGCGCTGAGTCCTTAGCATACTGTACTGTAGGTAAAAGCGCTGAGTCCTTAGCATACTGTACTGTAGGTAAAAGCGCTGAGTCCTTAGCATACTGTACTGTAGGTAAAAGCGCTGAGTCCTTAGCATACTGTACTGTAGGTAAAAGCGCTGAGTCCTTAGCATACTGTACTGTAGGTAAAAGCGCTAATTCCTTAGCATACTGTACTGTAGGTAAAAGCGCTAATTCCTTAGCATACTGTACTGTAGGTAAAAGCGCTGAGTCCTTAGCATACTGTACTGTAGGTAAAAGCGCTAATTCCTTAGCATACTGTACTGTAGGTAAAAGCGCTGAGTCCTTAGCATACTGTACTGTAGGTAAAAGCGCTGAGTCCTTAGCATACTGTACTGTAGGTAAAAGCGCTAATTCCTTAGCATACTGTACTGTAGGTAAAAGCGCTGAGTCCTTAGCATACTGTACTGTAGATAAAAGCACTAATTCCTTAGCATACTGTACTGTAGGTAAAAGCGCTGAGTCCTTAGCATACTGTACTGTAGGTAAAAGCGCTAATTCCTTAGCATACTGTACTGTAGATAAAAGCACTAATTCCTTAGCATACTGTACTGTAGGTAAAAGCGCTGAGTCCTTAGCATACTGTACTGTAGATAAAAGCACTAATTCCTTAGCATACTGTACTGTAGGTAAAAGCGCTGAGTCCTTAGCATACTGTACTGTAGGTAAAAGCGCTAATTCCTTAGCATACTGTACTGTAGGTAAAAGCGCTGAGTCCTTAGCATACTGTACTGTAGGTAAAAGCGCTAATTCCTTAGCATACTGTACTGTAGGTAAAAGCGCTGAGTCCTTAGCATACTGTACTGTAGGTAAAAGCGCTAATTCCTTAGCATACTGTACTGTAGGTAAAAGCGCTGAGTCCTTAGCATACTGTACTGTAGGTAAAAGCGCTAATTCCTTAGCATACTGTACTGTAGATAAAAGCACTAATTCCTTAGCATACTGTACTGTAGGTAAAAGCGCTGAGTCCTTAGCATACTGTACTGTAGGTAAAAGCGCTAATTCCTTAGCATACTGTACTGTAGATAAAAGCACTAATTCCTTAGCATACTGTACTGTAGGTAAAAGCGCTGAGTCCTTAGCATACTGTACTGTAGGTAAAAGCACTAATTCCTTAGCATACTGTACTGTAGATAAAAGCGCTAATTCCTTAGCATACTGTACTGTAGGTAAAAGCGCTGAGTCCTTAGCATACTGTACTGTAGATAAAAGCACTAATTCCTTAGCATACTGTACTGTAGATAAAAGCACTAATTCCTTAGCATACTGTACTGTAGATAAAAGCACTAATTCCTTAGCATACTGTACTGTAGGTAAAAGCACTAATTCCTTAGCATACTGTACTGTAGATAAAAGCACTAATTCCTTAGCATACTGTACTGTAGATAAAAGCGCTGAGTCCTTAGCATACTGTACTGTAGGTAAAAGATGAGTTAGCTGACTCGCTAACATAGTGTACTGTCATCATCTTCAAAGCAGAGCAAATGCAGCAAGCCCCCAATGCTAATGTTTATGTATTATTCTAATGCAATCTTGTCTTTGACCTTTGGAAGTTTCCCGGATAGAGTGGAAGCTAGTGACTCACACTTTGGGAGTAGGCCATGTGTGATGTCTACATTGTGGATAATGTACAGTAGCGGGGAATGTAGGCCATTGTTCTCTCGGCACAGACGGAGATGAGTGTGAGAAATTAACTGAAACAGATGGAAGTGATGTTTCTCATCCTTTTGTTTTATGGAGGGGGATGCTATGGAAACATGGTGGAGATGCACGATACAGGCTGTTGCTGGCTTTTCTCTGGAAAAGTTCCCCTCTTTTAATGCTTAATTGTTCAACTGCAAAAGGAGATGTTGCTTGTTTGCGAGGTTTGAGACGAGAAGTGTTTTGTTAGAGACTATTTCAATGCATGTATGGATTATATATTTTGTTGTTGTTGTGAGATTTTATTTTCAAAAGTAATACAAAACATACAAATGACAACAAACATCAATTAGATCACACCTGTCCAGACCCACATGCTCATGTATGGCCTATATCTGATATAAGTAAATTTATGCATTAACATTGCAGGATGTAGTAAACTAAGCTAGATGTCTACACTTCCCCTTCCTTTTCCCTCTCTCTCTTGCCCAATCTCTCCATCTCTTCTCTCTCTACTCCATCTCCCAAATGTAATTTCTCCACCTCTGTTTCTCTCTGCCCTCGCCAGCATTTCCTTTTGGAATGTGTTCCTGTCCTGCCAGATTATGTCAAAGTCTGTTGACTGTAAATCTCTGCCTCCCGCTCCTGTCTCTGACACATCTCATCGCCTGATCTATCTGTGTTTTGCCTCTCCTCTTTTTGCGTTGTCTCTCTGTTTCTCTCCTCTTCGTTCTCTCTCTCTCTCTCTCTCTTTCTGTTCATCCTGCAGCGTTTCCTCTGCCCAGCTAATATCTCTTCTCCTACTTCAGGCTATCTCTGCTCTCGGTCTCTCTCACCCCCACCCCTGTCTCACTCTCTCTCTCTCTCTCTCTCACTCTCTCTCAACACTTATCTCGCTCTCTCCCCCACCCCTGTCTCACACTCTGTCAACACTTATTTCCCTCTCTCCCCCACCCCTGTCTCACTCTCTCTCAACACTTATCTCCCTCTCTCCCCCACCCCTGTCTCACTCTCTCAACACTTATCTCCCTCTCTCCCCCACCCCTGTCTCTCTCTCTCTCTCACTCTCTCTCAACACTTATCTCCCTCTCTCCCCCACCCCTGTCTCTCTCTCTCAACACTTATCTTCCTCTCGCCCCCACCCCTCTCAACACTTATCTCCCTCTCTCCCCCACCCCTGTCTCTCTCTCAACACTTATCTCCCTCTCTCCCCCACCCCCCCCTCTCTCTCTCTCAACACTTATCTCCCTCTCTCCCCCACCCCTGTCTCTCTCTCTCAACACTTATCTCCCTCTCTCCCAACACTTATCTCCCTCTCTCCCCCACCCCTGTCTCTCTCTCTCAACACTTATCTCCCTCTCTCCCCCACCCCTCTCTCTCTCTCTCTCAACACTTATCTCCCTCTCCCCCCACCCCTCTCTCTCTCTCAACACTTATCTCCCTCTCTCCCCCACCCCTGTCTCTCTCTCTCAACACGTATCTCCCTCTCTCCCCACCCCTCTCTCTCAACACTTATCTCCCTCTCTCCCCCACCCGTCTCTCTCTCTCTCTCTCAACACTTATCTCCCTCTCCCCCCACCCCTCTCTCTCTCTCAACACTTATCTCCCTCTCTCCCCCACCCCTGTCTCTCTCTCTCAACACTTATCTCCCTCTCTCCCCACCCCTCTCTCTCAACACTTATCTCGCTCTCTCCCCCACCCCTGTCTCACACTCTGTCAACACTTATTTCCCTCTCTCCCCCACCCCTGTCTCACTCTCTCTCAACACTTATCTCCCTCTCTCCCCCACCCCTGTCTCACTCTCTCAACACTTATCTCCCTCTCTCCCCCACCCCTGTCTCTCTCTCTCTCTCACTCTCTCTCAACACTTATCTCCCTCTCTCCCCCACCCCTGTCTCTCTCTCTCAACACTTATCTTCCTCTCGCCCCCACCCCTCTCAACACTTATCTCCCTCTCCCCCCACCCCTCTCTCTCTCTCAACACTTATCTCCCTCTCTCCCCCACCCCTGTCTCTCTCTCTCAACACTTATCTCCCTCTCTCCCCACCCCTCTCTCTCAACACTTATCTCCCTCTCTCCCCCACCCGTCTCTCTCTCTCTCTCTCAACACTTATCTCCCTCTCTCCCCACCCCTGTCTCTCTCTCAACACTTATCTCCCTCTCTCCCCCACCCCTCTCTCTCTCTCTCAACACTTATCTCCCTCTCTCCCCCACCCCTGTCTCTCTCTCTCAACACTTATCTCCCTCTCTCCCAACACTTATCTCCCTCTCTCCCCCACCCCTGTCTCTCTCTCTCAACACTTATCTCCTTCTCTCCCCCACCCCTCTCTCTCTCTCTCTCAACACTTATCTCCCTCTCTCCCCCACCCCTCACTCTCTCAACACTTATCTCCCTCTCTCCCCCACCCCTGTCTCTCTCTCAACACTTATCTCCCTGTCTCCCAACACTTATCTCCCTCTCTCCCCCACCCCTGTCTCTCTCTCTCAACACGTATCTCCCTCTCTCCCCCACCCCCCTCTCTCTCTCAACACTTATCTCCCTCTCTCCCCCACCCCCCTCTCTCTCTCAACACTTATCTCCCTCTCTCCCCCACCCCTGTCTCTCTCTCAACACTTATCTCCCTCTCTCCCCCACCCGTCTCTCTCTCTCTCAACACTTATCTCCCTCTCTCCCCACCCCTGTCTCTCTCTCAACACTTATCTCCCTCTCTCCCCCACCCCCTCTCACTCTCAACACTTATCTCCCTCTCTCCCCCACCCCTGTCTCTCTCTCTCAACACTTATCTCCCTCTCTCCCTGTGCCCTTTCTGTATCCCCGCCTCTCTCTCTGTTTTTCATCCTGCATGCATCCGCCTGTGTCGCTGACATTTGCTTGCCTTTGTTCATTTGCATTTTCAAACAGAAGTGTTTATATGTAGTTATTTCTCTTCTAACCAGCCTGAATTTGACTACTATTCTTGACAGTAGGCTATTATTATATTCAGATAGCTAATATACTTCTTGTGGTCATTTATAATCGATGAGGCTCAGAGATCCTCCAATGCACAGTATGATGAAATGCCTTGTAATTTGGGAGATCAAGTCAACTATTTAGAGTCAGTCTGTGTGCAGTCTTAATTTACCAACAAGATCTCACGGTTTGACCACTTTGACTTCAGATTCTGATGTTTAACCACGTTCCCCAAAACGTCAAATTTCAAAGTTGCTCCAAACATCAAATTTCAAAATGTTTTTGCCACCCTGGGTTGCTCCTCATGCTTAGCTTCATTTAATTTCTTCAAACGTCAAATTTCGAAGGTGGTCCGAACGTGACATTTTTAAGTTAAGGGTTAAGGTTTTGGATAGGGTTAAAACATAAAGTTTAGGCATTCATTCCAAATGGTTAAGGATATATATATATATCTTTTTTAAGTGTCAACCACTGGGATTGAGCACACAACCTTTGGATCCAGATGTCATGGGATTACAGCCATCCACTACCCCAGTCCACAAAACCCTAGCAAAAACCCAAGCCTACTTGATGGTAATAGCGCTCACTTCAAATTTCGAAGTCAATCTTCAGCAATCTGGCTGTAATTTATACCCTCCAAAATATGGTGTTCAGGGCTGAGCTTCACCAGATGTGATATATTTGATGTTTCGTCTTTCTTTTTTATCTTATCAAATTGCGATATTGTCTCATCACTGCAACTCCTCAACGGGCTCGGAGAGGTGAAGGTCGAGTCATGCGTCCTCCAAAACATGACCCCTCAAACCGCGCTCCTTACCACCCGTCCGCTTAACGCTGAAGCCAGCCGAACCAATGTGTCGGTAGAAACACCATTTAACTGATGACCGAAGTCAGCCTGCAGGCGCCCAGCCTGCCACAAGGAGTCACTAGACAGCAATCAGCCTAGTAATCAGGCAAAACACCCTTCCCTACCCAGACAATTCTGGGCCAAATGTGCACCACCCTATGGGAATCCCAGTCACGGACGGCTGTGACACAGCCTGGGATCGAACCCAGATCTGTAGTGACGCCTTAAGCACTGCGATGCAATGCCTTAAACCGCTGCTCCACTTGAGAGGTGTTTTTGATGTTTCAAGGCCTGAAGATGTGGCTACTGCATAAAAAAATCCATCTAGTCTGTGCAGTCGCTGAAGTGGGCAGTTTTGCAGATCTAAAGTACATGTCAGTCAGCATTTAGGCTGTCATTGAGATCAAAGTTGTTATGATATTTTCAACATGTGTGTGACACAGTCTTAGTGTGTGTGGAATTGACCAAATCTTTCCCATCTCATACACACGTACACACACACACACACACACACACACACACACACACTGGTCTGACAGTCACCACTCCCTCTCTCCCTCCTTCACCTCTATCAGTTTTTCTACTTCTCCATCCTTTCGTTTCTCCCTTTCACCCATCTCTTCTCTGTGTTAGATGGCTTGGCTGCTGTGTGTCCTTTCACCCATCTCTTCTCTGTGTTAGATGGCTTGGCTGCTGTGTGTCCTTTCACCCATCTCTTCTCTGTGTTAGATGGCTTGGCTGCTGTGTGTCCTTTCACCCATCTATTATCTGTGATAGATGGCTTGGCTGCTGTGTGTGGTTGCTGAGAGCAGATACAGCCTGGCTTTTGGCTAAATTGCGGAATACCAAAGCAATGCCATTGTGACTGCCGGAAACATTTGTCCTTTTCAAAAAGATAGAGGGAGAGAGACGGAGCAAGGGGGAGGGGATACAAGACAGGAGAGAGAGGGACAGAGCAACGATGAGAACGAGAGAGAAAGACAGAGTAAGGTAGAGAAGAGAGGGGGAGAAAGAAAAAGAGAAAGGAAGGGGGACCGAGAGAGCGACAAGGGGATAGAATGAGGGAGGGAGGCAGAGAGAGAGACAAGGGGATAGAAAGAGGGAGGGAGGCAGAGAGAGAGACAAGGGGATAGAATGAGGGAGGGAGGCAGAGAGAGAGACAAGGGGATAGAATGAGGGAGGGAGGCAGAGAGAGAGACAAGGGGATAGAATGAGGGAGGGAGGCAGAGAGAGTGACATGGGGATAGAATGAGGGAGGGAGGCAGAGAGAGAGACAAGGGGATAGAATGAGGGAGGGAGGCAGAGAGAGAGACAAGGGGATAGAATGAGGGAGGGAGGCAGAGAGAGAGACAAGGGGATAGAATGAGGGAGGGAGGCAGAGAGAGAGACAAGGGGATAGAATGAGGGAGGGAGGCAGAGAGAGTGACAAGGGGATAGAATGAGGGAGGGAGGCAGAGAGAGAGACAAGGGGATAGAATGAGGGAGGGAGGCAGAGAGAGAGACAAGGGGATAGAATGAGGGAGGGAGGCAGAGTGAGAGACAAGGAGATAGAATGAAGGAGAGAGGCAGAGAGAGAAACAAGGGGATAGAATGAGGGAGGCAGAGAGAGAAACAAGGGAATAGAATGGAGGAGGGAGGCAGAGAGAGAGACAATGTGATAGAATGAGGGAGGCAGAGAGAGAGACAAGGGGATAGAATGGAGGAGGGAGGCAGAGAGAGAGACAATGGGATAGAGTGAAGGAGGGAGGCAGAGAGAGAGACAAGGGGATAGAATGAGGGAGGGAGGCAGAGAGAGTGACAAGGGGATAGAATGAGGGAGGGAGGCAGAGAGAGAGACAAGGGGATAGAATGAGGGAGGGAGGCAGAGAGAGATACAAGGGGATAGAATGAGGGAGGGAGGCAGAGAGAGAGACAAGGGGATAGAATGAGGGAGGGCGGCAGAGAGAGAGACAAGGGGATAGAATGAGGGAGGGAGGCAGAGAGAGAGACAAGGGGATAGAATGAAGGAGGCAGAGAGAGAGACAAGGGGATATATTGAAGGAGGCAGAGAGAGAGACAAGGGGATAGATTGAGGGAGGCAGAGAGAGAGACAAGGGGATAGAATGAGGGAGGCAGAGAGAGAGACAAGGGGATAGAATGAGGGAGAGAGGCAGAGAGAGAGACAAGGGGATAGAATGAGGGAGGGAGGCAGAGAGAGAGACAACGTGATAGAATGAAGGAGGGAGGCAGAGAGAGAAACAAGGGGATAGAATGAGGGAGGGAGGCAGAGAGAGAGACAATGGGATAGAATGAAGGAGGGAGGCAGAGAGACAACGTGATAGAATGATGGAGGCAGAGAGAGAGACAATGGGATAGAATGATGGAGGGAGGCAGAGAGAGAGACAAGGGGATAGAATGAGGGAGGGAGGCAGAGAGAGAGACAAGAGGATAGAATGGAGGGAGGCAGAGAGAGACAAGGGGATACAATGAGGGAGGCAGAGAGAGACAAGGGGATACAATAAGGGAGGTAGGCAGAAAGAGACAAGGGGATACAATGAGGGAGGTAGAGAGAGACAAGGGGATACAATGAGGGAGGTAGAGAGAGACAAGGGGATACAATGAGGGAGGCAGAGAGAGACAAGGGGATACAATGAGGGAGGTAGAGAGAGACAAGGGGATACAATGAGGGAGGTAGAGAGAGACAAGGGGATAGAATGAGGGAGGCAGAGAGAGAGACAAGGGGATAGAATGAGGGAGAGAGGCAGAGAGAGAGACAAGGGGATAGAATGAGGGAGGGAGGCAGAGAGAGAGACAACGTGATAGAATGAAGGAGGGAGGCAGAGAGAGAAACAAGGGGATAGAATGAGGGAGGGAGGCAGAGAGAGAGACAATGGGATAGAATGAAGGAGGGAGGCAGAGAGACAACGTGATAGAATGATGGAGGCAGAGAGAGAGACAATGGGATAGAATGATGGAGGGAGGCAGAGAGAGAGACAAGGGGATAGAATGAGGGAGGGAGGCAGAGAGAGAGACAAGAGGATAGAATGGAGGGAGGCAGAGAGAGACAAGGGGATACAATGAGGGAGGCAGAGAGAGACAAGGGGATACAATAAGGGAGGTAGGCAGAAAGAGACAAGGGGATACAATGAGGGAGGTAGAGAGAGACAAGGGGATACAATGAGGGAGGTAGAGAGAGACAAGGGGATACAATGAGGGAGGCAGAGAGAGACAAGGGGATACAATGAGGGAGGTAGAGAGAGACAAGGGGATACAATGAGGGAGGCAGAGAGAGACAAGGGGATACAATGAGGGAGGCAGAGAGAGATAGGGGATACAATGAGTTAGGTAGAGAGAGACAAGGGGATACAATGAGTGAGGTAGAGAGAGCATGAAGAAGATATTCATTTGGTTTGTGTTAACTTATTTTGGCGTTGTTCTTTTGTTTGAGAACTGATTTGATATGTTAATTGGGTTATTATTTCTTAGCAGTCGGGTATTTATTCCTTTTATCTAACATGCTGGTTAAAATGTTAATTTCTTTAACAAAAATACAGACAGAAATGTGTGTGTTTTGCCAGTAGCTTATATTTTCATATTTTTTTAACTCATGAAAGTCATGGTAAAATGTTAACATTTACAGTTTTTAACTCATGAAAGTCATGGTAAAAATGTTAACATTTACAGGTTTTTTTACACCTTGATGTTCAGGAACAGGAAAACAAATATTAAAAAGTGAATGTCTCAGAAAGTTTATTGAGAGGATAATGGAGAAAGGGGCTGGATGTGTCTGCTGCCATCAATTCAAGTCCCATTGGTACTTTCCCTTCCTGTCTTTGCATCGTACATGAGCTCATGAATAGAAGGTCTGGGAGCTGCCAAGCTTTGATGTAGTTGTCAGAAGATACCATGAGAGAATGCAGGCTGACATAAAGAAATGGCCTTCAAGTCGAAGAGAAGAAAAATAAAGAAGGAAAGGAGAGGAGGAAGGGAGAGATTGAAGGGGAAGGGAAATAAGGAAAGGAGAGATGGAGAGATGGAAATGAGAGAAGGAAGTGAGAGAAGGGAGAGAAGGAAGGGAGAGAAGGAAAGGAGAGAAGGAATGGAGAGATTGAAGGGGAAGGGAAATAAGGAAAGGAGAGATGGAGAGATGGAAATGAGAGAAGGAAGTGAGAGAAGGGAAAGAAGGAAGGGAGAGAAGGAAAGGAGAGAAGGAATGGAGAGAAGGAAATGAGAGAAGGAAGGGAGAGAAGGAAAGTATAGATGGAAAGGAGAGAAGGGAGGGAGAGAAGGAAGGGAGAGAGGGAAAGTATAGATGGAAAGGAGAGAAGGGAGGGAGAGAAGGAAAGTATAGATGGAAAGGAGAGAAGGAAGGGAGAGAAGGAAAGTATAGATGGAAAGGAGAGAAGGGAGGGAGAGAAGGAAGGGAGAGAGGGAAATTATACATGGAAAGGAGAGAAGGGAGGGAGAAAAGGAAGGGAGAGAAGGAAAGTATAGATGGAGAAAGGAGAGAAGGAAGGGAGAAAAGGATGGGAGAGGGAAAGGAGAGAAGGGGGGAGAAAAGGAAGGGAGAGAAGGAAAGTATAGATGGAAAGGAGAGAAGGGGGAGAGAAGGAAAGTATAGATGGAAAGGAGATAAGGGAGGGAGACAAGGAAAGTATAGATGGAAAGGAAAGAAGGGGGAGAGAAGGAAAGTATAGATGGAAAGGAGAGAAGGGAGGGAGACAAGGAAAGTATAGATGGAAAGGAGAGAAGGGAGGGAGAGAGAAAGAAAGTATAGATGGAAAGGAGAGAAGGGAGGGAGACAAGGAAAGTATAGATGGAAAGGAGAGAAGGGGGGGACAAGGAAAGTATAGATGGAAAGGAGAGAACGGGGGGAGAAAAGGAAGGGAGAGAATGAAAGGAGAGAAGGGAGGGAGACAAGGAAAGTATAGATGGAAAGGAGAGAAGGGGGAGAGAAGGAAAGTATAGATGGAAAGGAGAGAAGGAAGGGAGAGAAGGAAAGTATAGATGGAAAGGAGAGAAGGGAGGGAGAGAAAGAAAGTATAGATGGAAAGGAGAGAAGGGAGGGAGAGAAGGAAAGTTTAGATGGAAAGGAGAGAAGAGAGGGAGAGAAAGAAAACATATGATACCCAGAATAATAAACCACATCATACCATACAAGTAACACATTCTACTTCTAACACACACATGAATAACACACACACACATGAAGAATGCACACACGAAGAATAACACACACACGAAAAATACATATACACATACACACATGAATAACACGCACACACATGAATAACACATACACACATGAATAACACACACACACACATGAAGAATACACACACACATGAATAACACACACACGCATGAATAACACACACACACATGAATAACACACACACACATGAATAACACACACACACACGAAGATTACACATACACATGCACACATGAATAACACACACACACACATGAATAACACACACACACATGACTAACACACACACACACGAAGATTACACATACACATGCACACATGAATAACACACACACACACATGAATAACACACACACGCATGAATAACACACACACACATGAATAACACACACACACATGAATAACACACACACACACGAAGATTACACATACACATGCACACATGAATAACACACACACACACATGAATAACACACACACACATGACTAACACACACATATTCAAAGAATACATATACACATACACACATGAATAAAACACACACATGAAGAATACACACACACATGAATAACACACACACACATGAATAACACGCACACACACGAAGAATACATATACACACACACACACACATGAAGAATACACACACACATGAATAACGCACACACACATGAATAACACACACACACACACGAAGAATACATATACACACACACACATGAATAATACACACACACAAAGAATACACATACACATACACACATGAATAACACACACACACATGAAGAATACACACACACATGAATAACACACACACACATGAATAACACGCACACACACGAAGAATACATATACACACACACACACATGAAGAATACACACACACATGAATAACGCACACAAACATGAATAACACACACACACATGAAGAATACATATATACACACACACACATGAATAACACACACACACATGAAAAATACACACACACAAAGAATACACATACACATACACACATGAATAACACACACACACATGAAGAATACACACACATATGCGCACATGAAGAAGACACCCACACACACACATGAAAAATACACCCACATGAACACACACACACACACATACAAAAACAAACACACACACAGTCCCCTCCAGAGGCTCATACCACATACACACGTCCACAGTGTTCACACACACCTGCTGACTGTGGGGGTGGCAGGAGCCTCGGGAGGGGACTGTGTGTGCATGTATGTGTGTTTGTGTGTGTGTGTGTTCGTGTGTGTGTGTGTGTGTATGTGTTCTTCATGTGCGTGCCCTTCCTGTTAACCAATCATTTTCCAGCATTTCAAGCATCAGAGGTTCTAATTAAAAAGGGTCACCTGTATGGGCCATTGTTTTTATAATTGATGGTGACCCTGGCTTTTCTCCAGATAACCCCCATCTGCAGCGCCAGCTCTTTGGAGTCCTCAGTCTCACTACGCAGGGTAATTAGAGGTTAAATGAGCTATGGCAAAATGGCCACCCTGATATTAATACTTTCCCTCCATGGACAAAGAGCTTAATGTGTATAGGCCCATGGCTAGGAAAGGAAATGTCTGCTGAATAACAACCTCCCCACCTGTCAGGAAATGATCATGATATCCGCCATCTTGTTTCCTTGATCAATGAAAATGTATATTTACCAGACAATCTAATCCACAGCAATTTGCTCAAGGGTACATTTTTCACCTATTTGTTTGGGGATTCGAACATGCAACCTTTTGGTTACGAGCTTAACCACTAGGCTACCTATAGTGTCTGCTCAAGATGCATGATCCATCGTCACAGTTCAAGGTTTGTTCGCTTGATAATCAAAGAGTGTTGCTGTAATTGCAAAAAACATGAAATCCTTTTTGTTGTCTGCTAAACTAAAACAGATGATGGCCTTGCATTAAGTGCCTGTGCATTGTCAGTGTAAGGGAAAAGGAAGTCTAGGTGATTACTGTGCGATTTCCATGGATGTAATTACCATCTATGTTTATAGATTCATGGTAAAATGCAAAGTGAGATGAGATAGCGGATTTACCAGTTATTAGAGCAAGGAAATATCTGTGTTAGAAAATGTATTTAGAAAAATATTGGAGGATGTACAGTAGACTCTGGAATGTCAATTTGCAGTGTCTAACCATAGTCAACAAAAGTGCAACATATTTGAATAAAACATCAATTACTTCTTGAACAGCAAATGGATCATTCTATTTCTACTTGCAGAAAAAACACTCGTAGGAAATGACATACAATGCCAAAAAAAATCAGTTCAAATCACAGTAAATCCCCATTCCCAGCCCATTCTCCAGCTGTACAGTGCTATCTCATGCAATCCAGAGGAGGCAGGTTGAGTCAGCGGGCGGGAGGCGCTCCTCCAGTTGGCATGCTTTGTAGTTGGTGTTCAAAAACAGCTGCTTCGCTCGTTAACAATCACTTCTCTCTAATTCGGTCTCATCATCACTTTTTATCGTACAGCAGACCCTGGGTCCCTGAGGAGCCCTAGAGTTAACTGCCACTGCCCCTGCACATCGGGGATGGAGACCCCATGCTGCCACTACCTGGAGATAGCAGTATAGCAGCTATGCGGCATGCAGAAACAGAAACAGCTTGCTCTTAGCCTGCCGAATATATTTTAGTGATTGAATATACTCAAAAATATACAGTACACACAACATGCAACAATTTCAAAGATTTTACTGAGTTATTGTTCATATAAGGAAATCAGTCAATTAAAATTGATTCATTAGACCCTAATCTATGGATTTCACATAACTGGAAATACAGATATGCATCTGTTGGTCACAGATACCTTAAAAAAAGGTAGGGGCGTGGATCAGAAAACCAGTCAGTATCTCCTGTGACCACCATTTGCCTCATGCAGCACAACACATCTCCTCCACATAGAGTTGATCAGGCTGTTGATTGTGGCCTGTTGAATGTTGTCCCACTCCTCTTCAAAGGCTGTGTGAAGTTGATTAATATTGGCGGGAACTGGAACATGCTGTCGTACACATTGATCCAGAGCATCCCAAACATGCTCAATGGGTGGTGACATGTCTGTAGAGTGTGCAGGCCATGTAAGACATTTTCAGTTTCTAGGAATTGTGTAGAGATCCTTGCGACATGGGGCAGTGCATTATCATGCTGAAAGATAAGGTAATGGAGGCGGATGAAGGCCTGGGCAATGGGCCTCAGAATCTCATCACGGTATCTCTGTACATTCAAACTGGCACTGATAAAATGCAATTGTGTTCATTGTTCGTAGCTTATGCCTGCCCATACCATAACCCCACCGCCACCATGGGGCACACAGTTCACAACGTTGACATCAGCAAACCGCTCGCCCACAAAACTCCATTCACGTGGTCTGCGGTTGTGAGGCCACTTGAACGCACTGCCATATTCTCTAAAACAACGTTGGTGGTGGCTTATGGTAGAGACATTAACATTCAAGTCTCTGGCAACAGCTCTGGTGAACATTCCTGCAGTCATCATGCCAAATGCACACTCCCTCAAAACTTAAGACATCTGTGGTATTGTGTTGTGACAAAACTGCACATTTTAGAGTGGACTTTTATTGTCCCCAGCACAAGGTGCACTTGTGTAATGACCGTGCTGTTTAATCAGCTTCTTGATACGCCACACATGTCAGGGGATGGAGTATCCTTGGCAAAGAACAAATGCACACTAACAGGGATGTAATCACATTGGTTCACAGCATTTGAGAGACATTAACCTTAAGTGCGCATGGAACATTTCTGGGATCTTTTATTTCAGCTCATGAAACATGGGACCAACATTTTACATGTTGCAATTCAATTTATGTTTAGTGTAGTATATTTTTTACTTAACAGGCTAGTAAATGAGCTCTTGGATATTGACATACTGTATACTGTGTAGAGCTGGATTGAGAAGGCACATTAAGGTGTCTATGAAATCGCCGCGGTACTCATTTTTACCTTAATTTGAAGCTTGAAGTGAAACATGGATCCATAATACCAACAAACATATCTGCTGTGGTTCCCAATGCGGCGAGGGGGTCTCCATGGAAACATGGCGAGAGACGGGGCTAAAAAGCTGAGGACGTTGAGGAGACTCATACATCACGATGATAACTGCGCTTTAACCCCACCGGCAACCGGAGGGAGACCCCCGTCGAATGATTGATGAACTCACAATCAACTTTTCCTGTATGCATAAATAAATGTGTTGCTAATGAGCAGGGATGTAGACTGCTGTTCTGCGTAGAGGCCCGGAGGTAGCCATACGCTCCGTGATAACCTTATCGTCATCGTCATCCACCACTTTTCTGTTGTCTCTGATGCTAAATGAGGCTCTGACTGCATCATTTCCCCAGAACACCATACATCTTGATACGGTGTAATGAAGTTCTATTAGCTGACCTTCCATTCCCCCCTATGCTAAATTCTTTAAAGGGAAATAATGCATGCTCTAGAATGCCCTTCAAGCCAATCAGAAATGAGTGTTCAACATTGCCATGGATAAATAACAGTATAGTCAGTACAGTAGGCCTGTCACATTGGTATGAAGAGATTCGGGAGACAGGCGCAGGAATGCGTAATAGGGTTTTTTATTAAGCCCAAATTACGGCGTGCCGGGGGCGAAGACCAAGCAAACAGGTAACAAAACACAGGCAAAACAAAAGAGTGACTAACACACGGGACGAGACCCGTAATCATCTGCGCAATCCACAAGGGCACGAAAGCCCAAAACACACAGCATAGGTACTCACACGCACCAACGGACATTGTAGCAATAATCGACAGGACACTGGTAAACCAAGGGCACATATATACAATTACCAATCAGTGGGAATAGGGGACAGGTGTGCATAATGAAAGTTCTGGAGGGATCCTTGACAAGACCTAGGATGTTTGTTGGTCTGTGCAGTTATGTTGACTGTTTAGGCTCTGGGCTCTGTTTGTACAATAGCATGTGGCCTTTGCGGTTATCTCGTGGCATCGTCTTTGTCTCGTAGACATCAGGGGGATTATCCTGCCCCGTTCGCCGCCACGATCCCACAATCCCACAATCCCCACATCTCTGTTCGTTTGTTGTTGGACCCAGGAGGCCCGCCGCCACGAGAAGCACCAAAAGAAGCAGCTTGTGACCCGCTGTTTAATTAAAAGGATGAGTGATGCTCCGCTGCCACCCACGACCTTCCTCCCCATCCCTCCTACCCATGATGGGAGTTGAAGGAAATCTCACCCTCCTGGGAGTCTGGAGGAGAGCAAAGCGGATCAGGCCGGATATCCTGCTCTTTCCAGAGGAGAGGGGTAAGGAGGAGGGGGATGGAAAAAATGAAAAACCCTGTAGTGCTGGTGTCTGCTCTTTTTCCCTTTCCATATCTTTCCCTCACACTCTCTCTTCCTCTTTCACACTCTCTCTTTTTCCCTCTATCATCTCTCAGTCTTCTCCTCCTCTCTCCCTCCAAAGCTCATACATTTTTCCTCTCCACTGGACAGAAGAGCCTGGTCATGGCTTTTTGCTGGCTGAGAAATCACAGGTCCATCAGAGAGATGGAGACAGAGACACGCTTTCCTCTCCTGCTTGGTCTCGTGATGGATTCCAAACCCCCTCAAACAGATAGGAATATGAAAACCCACCTGGCCGGGGCCAGGGTCCACCCTGTTCTGTGGCGGTGCAATGCTTTGATCAAGACCCGCACTGTTGATTTATACACTTTTCTTTTTTTCTGATGCTGCTTCTTCACTGTGTGATTTTTTTCTTGGCTGTTCCAGTGGGTATAGTACTGTATGCATGCCCTGCTTTTTTCCCCCTCTCTCTCTCTCTGTCTCTCTCTCTCTCTCGCTCCCTCTCTCTCTCTCTCTGTCTCTCTCTCTCTCTCTCTCTCTCTCTCCCTCTCTCTCTCTCTCTCCCTCTCTCTCTCTCTCTCTCTCTCTCGTAACATTCCCAAAGTGTATCCTGTGAAAACATCTCCAGATGAGAGACTTAATTCTCCTAATCCCTCTCCTCTTATTCGCACCGTCTAAATACGTTTATGCAGATATTTTCTCTTTTTCCCGGTGCACAAAGCGAGCGTTAATGCATTAAAAAGCGAGGTTAAGTTGCTCCAACTCAAAAGCGGCAAGCGGCGTCTTAGCGTGCAGTTACGTGTTGTTTTGGCTCATAAGTTTTGCTCGCGCTCATTCTGGCGAGCGGAGCATGAGTGTCGAGGCAATATTTCCAAGCCGCTGCCTCGCTCCTCTCCCAGGTAAACCGTTACTGCCGTTTTACCCCAGAATGGCCATCACAAGCAATTAAAGTAGCCCTCTTTCCCCACTGTCGCTCGGCAACTGGGGAAAACGCGAGCCTCTGTAATAAGTTTGTCTCACACGTTCCCATCACACGTGTCACTTCCTATTCGGACCCATTATGGGTCAGGAAGTGAGGTGGGGGAGGATCAAGTCACAAAATGAAGTCTTTGAACTGAGCCTTTTTTTTCAAAGACTGTGGGTTGTGGTAGTTTCATGTCTCATCAAGTCATTACTGATAATAGCATGAGAGAGAGATCCGGTTATCTGCTGTCAGAGACATTATCTAAATATTCAGAGCTACAAAAATGTTTCACCTATTCATAGGGGAATTTGTCAAATCTCACTAAGGTGTGATCAAAAGCAAAACAATTGAGAAATACTCTCAAACGATATCACTCAAGTATATACTTATCGATCTTAACTATGTTCAAGTCAGCTTTTTCCCTCACAAAGCTTATGAATAATATGTAGATATGAGGGATATTACAACCACTTTACGAGTGACCTGCATTATAACATACTCTTTGCGATGTTACTTTGCCTTTTTTTATGGAGAGAGCAAATATCGATCCCTGTTCTCCAATGGCTAGTTCAAACGACGCCCCAACACAGTCTCTCAGTAACGAACAGCAGTCGTGTTCAGTGCCGGGTGATTTTATATCCGCTGGAAAAGCCCTAACTTAATTAGTCTTGATTTTTACCATGAAAGTCCCCAGACTATTTGTGAGGAGCGTTAATTAACTGACACAAGATCCCCCCCTGAGGACTGAGGGTTGGAGAATAGCTGGATGATATTATCAGTGACAGAATGAAATGTGTTCACTACTTCCATATCGGGCCCGACTCTGACAGTGTGAGGAGACTTGTTCGATTATTATTACCTTGGTGGTGAAGAAAATGTCCTGCTCGTCATCCTCAAGTAAAATATGATGACACTGACAGACAAAGGTGCTAATAGAATTTATTGCATATAAATGTGATTTTAAGGAAGTAAAGTAATACATTTAATTTGTATAATTTTAATCTCATAGCCTTTTTACTATATACTGTATAGAGCAAGGGAGTGTCACAGCCCCGCAAGGTCTGAGCAATGGCTTGTGCAGTGTGCTACATGCTATCTGGGGAGGGTGGGGCCAACCTTTGGGCTACCACTGTCTATGTCTCTGTAGTACACTGAGTCAGTTGTGGAGAAGATCCTTCCTTTTTCTACCTCATGTTAACAGCAACATGTTGTTTCACTTGGGTGACTTCAATCTCAATCATACTAAGTTTATCGAGTCCCCGCACCATATCTCTCTGGGGAGGAAACTTTAGATTTGTTTGTTTCCTTGAGTCCTGGGGGTGTTTGTCTCTCTCTCTCTCACTCTCTCTCTCTCTCTCTGTGATGCTACTTCTGCTGGAGAGATTTTGAGGGGCCCTCCTGTGCTGTTACTCTCTGTCAACCAGACGCTAGCGTCTCACCTTGGGGGTGAGGCCCCGACCACGGCCTGGCGTTTATTTGACTGATAACGTCTCACCGTCTCCATGCATCAGGTGACCCCCGCGGCTTCACCCGAACAACTTGTTTGTGCGTCGAGTCAGAAAGAGACATGTTCAGAAGAGGAGGATGGAGAGGCATCGGAGCAGGGGAGAGTGATGGTGATACTGACTCACAGAGGGGCTTAAAGACAGTCTGTCGACATCCTCCCTTCATCCCCCCTCCTTATGTCCTTCCTCTCAGGATTCCAATTAAATTAAACACCTGCAGGCTCAGCTTCAGAAGGGCATTGTAATCTCCCATTCCCTTCGTACCACCCCACTGCTAACGTATCGGGCACAATATCGATGTATGGCAAGGTCGTTTGCAAGACCCGTCCATGGTGTCCCATAACCCCCTGCTGATAGCACAGTGTGTAGTATACAGTATGTAAACACTCTTCAATTGGATGTTTTGGTGCGTCTAGGGCAGTTCAAAATGTTGATTGAGAACCTCTTTGCTGAGGAATGTGATTGTTTTTCTTGAGTGTGTTTGTCATTTTTGTATATTTGTATTCTATTGTGTAAAGTGTGCTCATGCAAGGCTTGTGAAAGAGGCCTTGGTCTCAGTGGGACCCTGTTATAATAAAGGTTCAATAAAGGTGCAGATGCCAGCCCTGGATTTCTAATCAGGCGTTTATACAGGGATGCCCTAACTCTCGGCGTGGGTCCTTTAAAAACAAGCCCTCTGAGTCCATCTGAAGGAAACGGTGGGGCCGTTAAGAATCCTCTGACCGTGGGGAAGGAATTATTTATGATAAATGTATTGATCTCTGGTGGATTGAACCAGTTTGGTTTTCTTTATGTATTTAGGGTCCCAAACAGAAGGGACCACCTATGCTGTTAATATAGCAGGCTGTGTAACCCAATTACATGGAAATGAGGCTTGATTGCTGATATGCCTGCTGTACTAGTGTCCCCTTTGTAACTAGCTATTTCAGCTAGCAGCTCATCAGAGCTCCTCATGGTGCTGGAGAAAGACAGACAGACAGGCAGACAGACAGACAGACAGACAGACAGGCAGACAGGCAGACAGGCAGGCAGGCAGGCAGGCAGGCAGACAGACAGAGAGACAGACAGACAGACAGACAGACAGACAGACAGACAGACAGACAGACAGACAGACAGACAGACAGACAGACAGACAGGCAGACAGAGATTTGACGAACGAAAGGAATAGGAGGAGCTTCTTCTTTTCCAATTTGACCCATGTGATGAGGCTGGATTTCTTCGAGAAATAACAAGGCTTATCGCAAACCCGTGGTAATCTGACATGGTCCGCTTTATATTTTTTCCTGAAGTTGTTCACTTTGCAGGGGAAGCAAAAGTGGGGATTTCAAAAACATTGAGGCTTGATTCCTCACTCTCGTCTGTGGCTAAGCTGAGATTGAACTCTCTGTGCTCTCTGCATGTGGGAGCAACCTGAGAAACCATCCTATTAGCTTTAGTGGTCCTCGCACACCGGCTGCCGTGTTAAAACACACAGTTCCTAAGTAAGACAGACCACCTCGTACACACAAACAAGATGGCTGCCTTGATTGAGAAACTGGATCTGATAAGGAGAGTGAAGGAGTCAGTCAAGACTCTTAATTGAAGTTGATGCTGTCACAGGGAAAGGCTCATCAATCTCCTCATCCACAGCGTTAAAGGGAGAAGCCCAGCCATCTCCGCATCCCCAGAATTAAAGGTAGAGGCCTATCGATCTTTGTGTCAACAGCATTAGAGAGAGAAGTGGCTGGACTGAGAGAAAGCTAGGGAGAGGCTCGTGGAGTCTGGTGGAGAGAAACCGAAGGCAAGAGAGACAGAGATATGACATTGGAAAGAGAGGGATGACAGGGAGGTGCGGAGGGAGGCAGATTCCGTGGATGAAGAATACTACTTTAGGTTGATTGGCCAATGGGTGGTCGTAGCACATCATAATCATGTCTTAGGGGGGCGGCAGGGTTGTTGAATGCCTCGACAGTGGGCCTCTGTCCTCTGATCAATCGCCTGGGGCAATTTTTGTCAGGAAAAATGGACCAGCTTGAGGGAGCATGCTGGGAATGCAGATTGGCGGCGCATATCGGGGCGAGCCCGGAGACTGCGTGTTAGCAGGGGCGTGTGTAAATACAATCAGAACACGCGTGCAGGGGGGAATTACAGCGTCACCAGTCTCTTTTGTAGCGAGTTCTTAAGAGAGAGATGGGGGGGATGTCCACTGGCCCTCCCCCATGCATCACTACAGACAGATGGAAGGGATTATTCAGATGAGAGAACAAGTAAAAGGTGAGAGGAGAGGAATGTCTCTCTGATGTGACTGACTTGACTCTCCCTTCTCTTTTTCTCTCCTCCACTCCTCCTCCTCTCTCTATCTCTCCATCTCTTTCCTTTTGACAACTTTCATTGATGTTGGAGACCACAAGCTGTGGCCTTAAACAAAGATGACTCCAGCAGCATAAACTCCAGCATATGCAGTAGCGTTGTACCTTTGGTGATGCTCAACAATAACCTGATTATACCACATGAAGGAATATTTACACCTCTCTTGATATCACTTCTCTCCATTTTGAGTAGTCATCATAACATATCATAACACATTCGTTGTCCTCGCCATCTTTCTGGGCAAAACGCCTTTATTTCCATAATCGTGCAAACAGTTGACACTCATCCTCCACCGTGGGGGGGAGGGGGTAAATATTTATTCACTGTCTTCTCATTAAAGGGCCACTGTGTTGATCAGTAAGCCATGGTGGTAATTACAAAGGATATTAATAGTGGGACAAGATGGGTTGACGCTAATGATGACGGAGGCTCCTTCCGTGGATCAGTTTCACTTGGAGAGGGTTTTGGGGCCCATGGACTTGAGTACAAATGTTTTCTGTGTTGACATGGGAGTAGAGACATGGGAACTGTAGTTCATGAGATGGCATGGTTAATCTCATTGTGTATGAGTGCTTCTAAACTTTTACTGTGGGATTTGGTTGCCATATGTTACATCCTTCTTCACTGTAGGGTCTTCATTTGAGCCAGTTTGCTACAGTAGTACAATAATCCTGCAGCAGCAGGAAATGTGAATAATTACGTGAATAATAATTCATGGAGGGGTTGATGCGTTTTACATTAGGGTAAATCCAGTCTAAAATTTTCAAGTGAAAATTACAAACCTTAGAAGCATTTTTAAACCTTGAATACACTACGTTTGCATTTCGTGCCATGCAGGAACATTCTCATCACCAAAAGAGTGATCCAGTTAAGACCCTACATCTGTACTAAGCCTTACATGCTGATCACACCGGCCGCGTTGTGTGTGAGCGTTGCAAATTAAATGTACACATAAATGTTACTCAATCATTTCATCCAAACTGCTCATCCAGGCACTACGCAGGTTCTATTTAAGATTCTGGTTCTATTTTAGATGCTTGACGTGCTGCAAGTCCCGCCTCTCCCATTTCCTCATTGGTTTTTAGGAGCATATACACACGTGGGTGATTGAAAGATGAAGTTGGTTTAAGTAATGCACCTTTAAGTTCGTTGCCAACATTGTCATATAAAAACCACAGAAGAAGAAGACTGAACTAAGAGAGATTACTATAAACTAACTATTTTTCCCCTTTTTATCTGTGGATTAATTTTTGGAGTAGAGAACACACGATTTTGTACGACTCTACAAAAATCCAGCTAAAAAAAGGACCTTGTACATTTCAGGTAAAATATAAATCCGGTGTGGTCAGCATGTTACTGATGACAAGGAATATTAAACCCTGTTTCATGCCATTGGCTCTTGGCTTTGTTATTTGTGTTACATTTTTCTATTTATTTGCTTTTGTCCAGAGTTTAATGCCTTGGAATTTATTCATGTCTACCAAGACAGCACACAGGTCACGCAACAATACGACTAGTCATTTCAGTTGGTAAAACAGGACTATGAATGACGATGAGTTCCTCCAATGGCGACAGAGAGCGAACGAGAGGAGAAAAGAACAAGGGCGGGAGGATGGAAGGGAAAAACAACGCTGGGAAATTGTTTCACTCTGTACTGATCAGCCTTACAGCGACTGTTACTGTGTTTTTCACCAGAGGACTTCTCCCTGGTTTAACTTTGGAAAAGGCATTGACCTTTTTCAACAATTCTCTCGTCACTGGTAACTAAGCACTGACCGGTAAGCAAAGCATTCACCACCTCAGTTCCCCCCCCCCCCCCTAAGGATTCACCACCTCAGTTCTCCCCCCCCCCCCCCCCCCCAAAGCATTCACCACCTCAGTTCTCCCCCCCCAAAGGATTCACCACCTCAGTTCTCCCCCCCCAAAGGATTCACCACCTCAGGTCTCCCCACCAAAGGATTCACCACCTCAGTTCTCCCCCCCCCCCCCCCCCAAAGCATTCACCACCTCAGTTCTTCCCCCCAAAGGATTCACCACCTCAGTTCTTCAACCCAAAGGATTCACCACCTCAGTTCTTCCCCCCAAAGGATTCACCACCTCAGTTCTTCAACCCAAAGGATTCACCACCTCAGTTCTCCCCCCCCCCAAAGGATTCACCACCTCAGTTCCCCCCCCCCCCCCAAAGGATTCACCACCTCAGTTCTCCCCCGCCCCCCAAAGCATTCACCACCTCAGTCCCCCCCCCCCCCCAAAGGATTCACCACCTCAGTTCCTCAGTTCTCCCCCCCCCCCCCCAAAGGATTCACCACCTCAGTTCTTCCCCCCCCCAAAGGATTAAAACCAGCTACCTTTTATTGTGATGAAAAGGCACTGTTTTTTCTTCAGTGTTTTCCGAGTCTTTCGATAGAACTCTGGTAGTCTCCTTCCCTGTAAGCAATCATGGTTAATTTCCGTTGGTTCAGCGTGTGATTGAATACCAATAACTCTGACCCTCTTCATTTCCACCTCCAACAAAATGGAGGGAGGAGGCCAGACTCCGACGGAATAGTAAGTGAATTAGTCTTCCTGCGCTGAATAGCCGTCTTGCAAGCCTAAATCACCAGTCATTGCTGTTGTCAGAAAACTATTAGACAGGTTGAACTTCTCTGGGTGATGCTAAAACTTCAGACAAATAAAATATCGGATTTTTAGATGAGTATGTGTTTAAACACTGAAGATTTCTCATCTTTGAGAGAATCAACCCCAAATCATAGAAATTAAATGTCTGCTAAGTGCTAGCAATCACCAAAACAATACTATGATGCCTGTTGACAAGTTCAACAATACTATGATGCCTATTGACAAGTTCAACAATACCTGCTTTGTTTGACTTTCGAAGATATAGACCTGTATCAACATAGAAAGCAAAGATTAATGTCAGTTGTTATCATGAGTAGACGAACAAGAAATACTTAAGCAACAAACAAATAAGCAAATACCAGCAGGATTTAGAAAGATCAATTCAGTCAATCTCACCAATCTCATCATTAATCTGTGTATCCAAACATTTCCCCTGGTACAGAGGACGACCTCCCCTTTTTGACTTTGTTTAATTTGTCAGCCAGACAGCCAGCGCCAGGGTAGGGGGACTGGAGCCGTGCTGGATATGAACTGTCTTTGAACCCCGGCCACACTACTTCTGCTGCGTCTTGCGTTTTATATATTTCCCCTCATCTTCAGTGTTGGCCCTGCCATGCAAACACAACAACCCAGTAACTCAGACATCACACAGACAGAGTCTGTGTCGGACAGTTTGTCCCTTTCATACTGACAGAGGACGAGAAAAGAGAGCTAACAGCATGTCTCTGAGGCGAACGTGAGAAAGGACTGGTGGGAAGACGGATGAATTACATTGTCTTGCTTGCGATTAAGAGGCCTCTTCCCACTCTGACAGCATAGACAGCACAGTTCTTTGAAGAAAGGCAAACGGCCCGAAGCTCTAAAACCAAAATCAAATGGATCTCTGCACACACACACATACTCCCAAACACACAAACACAGGGGTAATCAGTGCTGATAAGCCCAGGCGTCGGATCTGAGTGTTATTGGAGTCTCTCACTGCATCATGTTAGCACAACATGTCCAGATCTTATAGAAGCTGAGACACACAGGATTGCCATGACATGTTTAGATGTAAACAATTGCCTCCTGGTGTAGCAAATCTAATAGATCTTTCTTCAAGGCCACGTGCACATGCACACACACACACACACACACACACACACACACACACACACACACACACACACACACACACAGGTGTAGCAGACACATACTCTCATACCGTACTCAATTATGCATACATACAGACAGACAGACAGACAGGCAGGCAGGCAGGCAGGCAGGCAGGCAGGCAGGCAGGCAGGCAGACAGACAGACAGACAGACAGACAGACAGACAGACAGACAGACGACAGACAGACAGACAGACAGGCAGGCAGACAGGTAGATAGGCAGGCAGGCAGGCAGGCAGGGAGTGAGGCAGGCAGACAGACAGACAGACAGACAGACAGGCAGACAGGCAGGCAGACAGGGACACAAGCCAGTGAACAGGTACAGTGCCACTGATGTGTAAATAACACAGTCTGTGCTGCAGTCTGGACTCACACAGGCCTGCGTGGCCCCATGAAGCACCCCGGTGTGAAATGCCAAAGGTAACTGCTGCGATGCAAATCCCTCTGCGGGCGTGGGGATTTCTGGGAAAGGTGGTAAAAGGGGATAACTAGTCAGTTGCACCGAATGCATTCAACCGAAATGTGTCTTCCACATTCAATCCAACCCCCTCTGAATCAGTGAGGTGCGGGGGCTGCCTCAATCGACGTCCACGTCATTGGTGCCCGGGGAGTAGTTGTTGTTGGGGGTTACCTGCTTTGCTCAAGGGCAGATGTAATACACACACACACACATACATCAAACCCCTTTGCACAGCTGTTAGTTAACTCACATCCCACCATCCCTCAAAGGACACACAGGTGCAATGGCAACTTGCTTAATTGGTCCACTCTTCAAGTTGCACAACCATCTGTAACCCAGTGACTGTACCGGGCACTCTTAGCAGAGGAGGCGAGAATGAAAAAGGAGGAGAGCGGAACGGTGCTAATAGACAGCCAGTGCTTGAAGGGGCATCCCTGCTGATAGTGATATACATAGTGATATACAGTGCATTCGGAAAGTATTCAGGCCCCTTGACTTTTTCTACATTTTGTTACGTTACAGCCCTATTCTAAAAAAAATGTAATTGTTTTTTTCCCTCATCAATACACACACAATACCCCATAATGATTTTGCTACGTTACAGCCTCATTTTAAAATGGATTAAATCATGTTTTCGCTCATCAATTTACACACAATACCCCATAATGACAAAGCGAAAACAGTTTTTTTTAAAATGTTTCTAATTTATTAAAATAAATAACTGAAATAACTTATTTACATACCTATTCAGAACCGTTGCTTTGAGACTCGAAATTCAAGTGCAGCCTGTTTCCGTTGATCATCCTTGAGACGTTTCTAAAACTTGATTGAAGTCCACCTGTGGTAAATTTAACACTTGTCTATATAAGGTCCCACAGTTGACAGTGCATGTAAGAGCAAAAACCAAGCCATGAAGTCAAAAGAATTGTCTGTAGAGCTCAGAGACAGTATTGTGTTGAGGCACAGATCTGGGGAAGGGTACCAACATTTTTTTGCAGAATTGTATGTCCCAAAGAACACATTCAAAGAACATTCATTCTTAAATGGAAGAAGTTTGGAACCACCAAAACTCTTCCTAGAGCTGGCCGCTCAGCTAAACTGAGCAATCAGGGGAAAAGGGCCTTTGTCAGGGACAGTGCTCTTGAGTTCCTCTGTGGAGATGGGAGAACCTTCCAGAAGGACAACCATCTCTGCAGCACTCCACCAATTAGGCCTTTATGGTAGAGTGGCCAGACAGTAGCCACTCCTCAGCAAAAAGGCACATGACATCCCACTTGGAGTTTGCCAGAAGGCACGTAAAGGACAC
The DNA here is from genome assembly GCF_057628025.1 of Oncorhynchus mykiss. Taxonomy (NCBI): domain Eukaryota; kingdom Metazoa; phylum Chordata; class Actinopteri; order Salmoniformes; family Salmonidae; genus Oncorhynchus; species Oncorhynchus mykiss. The sequence continues at coordinate 46,813,076 of NC_143042.1, read as the reverse complement.
AGACCATGAGAAACAAGATTCTCTGGTCTGATGAAACCAATAATGAACTCCTTGGCCTGAATGCTAAGCTTCACGTCTGGAGGAAACCTGGCACCATTCCTACAGTGAAGCGTAATGGGGGCAGCATCATGGTGTGGGGATGTTTATCAGCGGATGAGACTGGGAGACTATTCAGGATCGAGGGAAAGATGATTGGAGCAAAGTACAGAGAGATCCTTGATGAAAACCTGCTCCAGAGCACTCAGGATCTCGAGCGGGGCGAAGGTTCACCTTCCAGTAAGACAACGACCCTAAGCACAAAGCCAACACAATGCAGGAGTTGCTTTGGGACAAGTCTCTGAATGTCCTTGAATGGCCCAGCCAGAGCCCGGACTTGAACCCGATCAAACATCTCTGGAGAGACCTGAAAATAGCTGTGTAGCGACGCTCCCCATCCAACCTGTAATGACTGCCAAATGTGCATATTGGAGTCAAATTAAAAGTAAAAAAATATATCAATAGCAACGTAAAGTACAGATACCCCAAAAACGTAAGTACTGCGCCTTGCGAAAGTATTCGGCCCCCTTGAACTTTGCGACCTTTTGCCACATTTCAGGCTTCAAACATAAAGATATAAAACTGTATTTTTTTGTGAAGAATCAACAACAAGTGGGACACAATCATGAAGTGGAACAACATTTATTGGATATTCCAAACTTTTTTAACAAATCAAAAACTGAAAAATAGGGCGTGCAAAATTATTCAGCCCCTTTACTTTCAGTGCAGCAAACTCTCTCCAGAAGTTCAGTGAGGATCTCTGAATGATCCAATGTTGACCTAAATGACTAATGATGATAAATACAATCCACCTGTGTGTAATCAAGTCTCCGTATAAATGCACCTGCACTGTGATAGTCTCAGAGGTCCGTTAAAAGCGCAGAGAGCATCATGAAGAACAAGGAACACACCAGGCAGGTCCGAGATACTGTTGTGAAGAAGTTTAAAGCCGGATTTGGATACAAAAAGATTTCCCAAGCTTTAAACATCCCAAGGAGCACTGTGCAAGCGATAATATTGAAATGGAAGGAGTATCAGACCACTGCAAATCTACCAAGACCTGGCCGTCCCTCTAAACTTTCAGCTCATACAAGGAGAAGACTGATCAGAGATGCAGCCAAGAGGCCCATGATCACTCTGGATGAACTGCAGAGATCTACAGCTGAGGTGGGAGACTCTGTCCATAGGACAACAATCAGTCGTATATTGCACAAATCTGGCCTTTATGGAAGAGTGGCAAGAAGAAAGCCATTTCTTAAAGATATCCATAAAAAGTGTTGTTTAAAGTTTGCCAGAAGCCACCTGGGAGACACACCAAACATGTGGAAGAAAGTGCTCTTGTCAGATGAAACCAAAATTGAACTTTTTGGCAACAATGCAAAACGTTATGTTTGGCGTAAAAGCAACACAGCTCATCACCCTGAACACACCATCCCCACTGTCAAACATGGTGGTGGAAACATCATGGTTTGGGCCTGCTTTTCTTCAGCAGGGACAGGGAAGATGGTTAAAATTGATGGGAAGATGGATGGAGCCAAATACAGGACCATTCTGGAAGAAAACCTGATGGAGTCTGCAAAAGACCTGAGACTGGGACGGAGATTTGTCTTCCAACAAGACAATGATCCAAAACATAAAGCAAAATCTACAATGGAATGGTTCAAAAATAAACATATCCAGGTGTTAGAATGGCCAAGTCAAAGTCCAGACCTGAATCCAATCGAGAATCTGTGGAAAGAACTGAAAACTGCTGTTCACAAATGTTCTCCATCCAACCACACTGAGCTCGAGCTGTTTTGCAAGGAGGAATGGGAAAACATTTCAGTCTCTCGATGTGCAAAACTGATAGAGACATACCCCAAGCGACTTACAGCTGTAATCGCAGCAAAAGGTGGCGCTACAAAGTATTAACTGAATAATTTTGCACGCCCAATTTTTCAGTTTTGGATTTGTTAAAAAAGTTTGAAATATCCAATAAATGTCGTTCCACTTCATGATTGTGTCCCACTTGTTGTTGATTCTTCACAAAAAAATACAGTTTTTTATCTTTATGTTTGAAGCCTGAAATGTGGCAAAAGGTCGCAAAGTTCAAGGGGGCCGAATACTTTCGCAAGGCACTGTACTTTACACCACTCGCTGGAGGCTGTATGCATTTTGAAAACATACTTGATCATTTGATTTTGATGTTTTACTTCATTTCATGAGGCTTGTCTTACCTTGCTTAAAATCACATGGTCACATATGCCAAATACAACTGATGAAGGCTTTACCGTGAAATGTTTACTTTACCTATTGGCAAAATCTGACCGTGGAGGCAATTATTTTATAGATACTTCATACGCAGATAAAATTACAATTTATCCTATAATTTCTACCGACCTGCGTGCTAGTTATGATTTTCATATGTACATTTTTGTGGAACAGTTCAATAATGTTTTCATTTCTCAAAATCATTGTCATGTGGTTAATCATTCAAATCTGAATGAAAGTGATACAAATATATAAAAGTTCAAATTCAACTAATGCACCAGTCTTTGCCATATGGACACGCTGATACGCCGTGATCCATGGGCGCCTAAAGAAATGAGAGCATGGAACTGATAGCCTAAGAGCAAATGCAGCTGTCGGCCTATAACTTAAATTGTCAACTAAGTAAACATACATAAAGCCGACAAATAAAAACATCTCTCTACTCAGCCTCTCTGCCTCCCTTTCTATCTGTCTTGACTTGAGCTATCAATAGTGAAGTTCAACATTTGTATCAAATCAATCAACTGAGGTTTCTTTGGCGAGCATCTTATCAACTATTTCGAGCCTTTAGTTTCCCTTGCCAGTGAGCTCGGGACAGACAGCTGTTTTTTGCCCAAGCAAATAGTGTTGAGGTATTTTATGAGGTTTCAACTGGATATATGGGATCATCAGATCATGCATGATATGTTGCTTTTTCACACAGAGGCTTGATGATTATCGAGGTGGAGATTGTTGGAAGTTTTTTCAAATAAAACTGTAGTTCCTAACAGCAGGCTAACAGGCTATATCATTGTTTGCAATAGAAAAACGGACTTCGTTGGCTGTCCTACATCCCACGCAGCAGACCAGGTACTTCTATGCATGCTCATTGCTCACATGAAGCACTCCAAACAAAATACAATTAAAAAAATGTACAAACTTCTAAATGATGGTTATGAAATAAACCAAAACTGGAGACAGCTGAGCCATTCGGGAGACTCAGCTATATCTTCGTCACAGACCCCTCTTCTTCTTGTCTTAACATTTCAAATTATACTGAAGGTACATTATCTGCACACAGATTTGAGATGCTTTTCACTGACAGGTGGGCTGTTTAGAATGGTGTTTTCCCACAAATTGCAATCTGGCAAATATTTGAAAATGACATTTTCTTGGCTGCTTCATTATAGGAGTTGCATATTCTGCTAAGATGAGTTACCATAATCTAAATGTGATTTCTGTCACTCTGAGCTCCGTGGATGGACGTCCTAATAGGTTGAGCTCCCAATGCATATTAGTCTGGCACATTTCTCAAATGGCTGGTAAATTAAAATCTTCTCGTTGTCTGGCGCCACATTTTCCTAACATAAACTCTGATAGTGTTATACAGTGAGCTCCAAAAGTGAGAATGTACAATGACTGTAAACTTAAAGTGCAGATTGTCAGCTATAATTTGAAGGTATTTTCATCCATATCGACTGAACCGTTTTCTTGTGACTCTACAAACTTGTTAGAGCCATTTGCTGTTTGTTTTGGTTGTTTCAGATTTTGTGCTCAATAGAAATGAATGGTAAATAATGTATTGTGCCATTTTGGAGTCACTTTTATTGTCATTAAGAATTTAACATGTTTCTAAACACCTACATTAATGTGGATGCTACCATGATTATGGATAGTTCTGAATGAATCGTGATAATAATAAGTGAGAAAGTTACAGAGAGTCAAATATCATACTTCCCAGACATGCTAACCTTTCACTGTTACAATAACAGGGGAGGTTAGCATTTTTTTGGGGGGGGAAGTAAGACATTCATGCCTCTGTAACTATCTCACTCATCATTATTCACTCATCTTTCAGGATTATCCGTAATCATGGTAGCATCCACCTTAATGTAGAAGTGTTTAGTCATAGTATACTTTCCAATCCAAAGTGCTGTGCTCAATACTTTGAGCTCACATGAGTGATCAATCTTTAAGAGCTGGGGAGAGGTAGAGGCAGTCCACTTGCTCTCTCTCTCTCTCTCTCTTGCTCTCTATCTCCTTTTCAGGCTGTTTCGCTTGGTCCTAGGGCCCAGCTGGACACCAACGTTCCTGCAGTGATTTCTCGGTTGCACTTCCGAACCTGACTGAGTTTTTTTTCCGAAACCACTAATTCCAACATGGCTCAAAGAGATGGTTGTTCGAGCAGGGGTTCTGTAGGTCTGCCATTGTTTCAGGTGATCACTTCACAGAGACTAAGACGGAGAGGTTCTTTGTTGCATGTCTCCACAGACGGACAGGTAGCTGACTTCTGAAGACTACTGCGGCAAAGCAGGAACATACACACACTCATACTAGAGTAGGTCAGCGCAGGCTAGGTGGGGGTGTTCTTACCCTAATCCATTTCTACAAAACAACACATCTCCCTCGGCTAACCGAATGCTCTATACTGTGTTGCTCCTCTACTTGCAACAGCTGAAAGAAACAACGCTTGTGCGTCTTATATTTTGCTTGCTTCTTATCACAGCCTGTGTAAGCTTCTGGAGCTTGTTCCCGCCACTGAATCACTGACCCCCTTGGGGGACACCCAAAACGAGCACTGTGCCTCTACGTCTGCGTTGACACAGACAGCCTATTCTTGATATTCATTTCACTAATTGGTCTTTTGACCAATCAGATCATCTCTGAGAAAATATCTGATTTGAAGTCCAATTAGTGAAAAATGATTTGGGCTGCCTCTGTAAACACAACACATAACATCATGCCCTACACATCACATTCTGAATTTGCTTTCATAAGCAGGACCAAAACAATGTCCCTCTCTTCTTCCTGACTCCATGGTCCAATGGGCAGTGTCTGATTGAAGTATGGGAATGAGTGTTGTTTTCTGTGACAGTCTACACAGAAAAATGATAAACACCTCACTCCATTGGGAAAAGGACACACACACAACACACACACACACACAGCTAAAATGGATGTCTTGAATTCAGCAGAGGTGAAGCTGCCTTTGGATAAGAACCAGAAGGGGATTACATTTGTTTAAAAGTCGCAGTTTGAACAGCGTTACAGCTCCCGACATTTACTGCAGAAAAGGACCTTTGCTGTTTTATGAATGTGACAAAATGTAAATGACGTTTTTGCAGAACCTTGCCGCCATCTAAACAATATGGTCTCTTTGGAAATCATATTGCTTTTCTAGTGTTGCCATTTGTAAAGGGGAGTGGAATCAGACAAGAGAGGCATGGATGGAGAGAGAGGCAAACAATGCCAAAATGAAGCATAAGGATATACGTGGAAGTGCTGAATTACAATGTTTTGTGCTGTGACTTGGAACATGTTTTCGGAGAGAATTTTGAGTAAATTGATTCCCCATCTGAATCTAAATTGCAATGCCTTGTTTGTCATTTACAAATAGCTGACGGTAGCAGTATTTAACGTTGCATAGTATTTGGGATATTTTGATTGAACTGATTTCATTGAGGAACGACACACAACCTCTTTATCTCGACAACATCTCGTTGCTGCTTTCATCCATTTGAATTGTAAGCGTCTCGCCAATGCTTTTTTCCTGCCCTCCTCTTTACTCCTACATGACCTTGTGATCAATGGTAATAAAGTAACGGACTAATTGCCTACAAAAAGGTGGTTAGTGACCTTCCGGTCTGGCTAGCGGGTCAGGGTTTGATTGCTGTGTTGGTAGATTATGGAACAAGCTTAATTTGGTATGATTCTGATGGAAGAAGGCCTTTTCCTCTACTTATTAGTTATATCAGTGAGTCAAATGGCTCGTCTAGTATGTGATTGTGAATATGAGACGGAGTTTGTCAGGGAGACCAGTAAAAGTGAGAGGTAATGAGAATCGTTTTAATGAATTAGCCAAGTAAGCGTGAATGTGAATCGATTCAATGAATTAGCCAAGTGAGAGAGAATGTGAATCGATTATATGAATTAGCCAAGTAAGAGGGGATATGAATGGATTCAATTAATTAGCCAAGTGAGTGAATCGATTCAACTAATTAGCCAAGTGAGAGGGAATGTGAATTGGATTCAATTTGGGATGTGACAAATGGAGAAAAAAAATCTTTGTGTAAAATGCAATTTTTTTTAATCGCTTTCCATTAAAACACTAGGAAAAATTCATAAAATGTCCACGTGAATTCACAATGCAGGTGTGCTGCAACCAGCGTTGGTTTGGGTCTCACGGTGTGTCCCTTTCAGATGGTTAAGCACTGCACCTGTACTACTATTAGTCTACCTCAATTCCACCTCGCTAAGTTTGCATTTACTTCTCATTTAACTTGTCAAAGTTTTGCCATACAGGACTTTGCTGCTGTCGCTTGCCTTTCTCTGCCTTTTCCCCAAAGTTAACGATGATGATGCAGTGGTGGGGAGTTGACTCCAAAACAATCTATTCCTCGACTCCATGCACGTCAACTCCCAGTGCCGACTCCCATTTCTAAGTGTCAAGATTTGATTCAGTTAGGAACTGACTCCTAAGATTCAGTACTTTTGGAATTGAGGACACTTCAGACAATGCATCTTTCATAGCGAGCTAGCGAGGGACGGAGAGATAGGGGAGGGGCACAATATAGGGAGATTGGCCACCAGGTAGGTAGTCAGAACCGTGCACTAGGCCTACAGTATCTTTTGTCAATTAAAAGCTGTATGTCGCAATGGAATGCTGTATCTTGCAATTTCTTAGCATGTAACTTCAGTAAAGCAGGGCCTGTCATCATTGAAAAGGCTAGGATATTCTACACGCAACCGACCGAAGACTGAACTCACATCATTAGCCAAGAGCAAGAGCAGGCGAGCCAACACGAGGGAGAGAGAAAAGGGGACAGGCTTGGTATTCTGTATCTCGCAATGTCTTGTATTGCATGCCTCACAAATTCAGCAAAGTTTGCCTCTTTTTCTCTGGTTTTATTTCAATCACACAACTTTCCCCAGGCCTTTACAGCCTTCTCTCTAGTTAGACTATAACCCGGAAAGTCATGTTTTGCGATAACTGCACTGTGATTTTTATTTTGTTTTTCGTTTAGGTATTGTTCTTAATGTTTTAACATTCACACCTCTAGATTCAATGAATTAGCCAAGTGAGAGGGAATGTGAATTGGATTCAATGAATTAGCCAAGAGAGAGGGAATGTGAATTGGATTCAATGAATTAGCCAAGTGAGAGGGAATGTGAATTGGATTCAATGAATTAGCCAAGTGAGAGGGAATGTGAATTGGATTCAATGAATTAGCCAAGTGGGAGAGAATCATTAACACACAACGTGTTCATTTGAACACGAGGATAAAATCATGCGATCATTGCGATCAACTGTTGCGCCCTCCTAGACCAAGGTGCACTGCACATGAATTAAGGCAGGGTGTGTTATTTATGCGTTTCATAATTGCGGTGCAGTGCGCGTGGCTGGAGGACCGAGGGCTGTGCCTCCTCATTAACTCTCTTTTAATGCCATGCAACGGTGAAGAAGCTATCCATTACAGTTCCTCTCTCCCACGATGTTGGATGAGCTGCTTGACTTTAAAGGTAAGAGTTTGACTAAGTTAAGATGGGCATTGCACATTGATGTCATTGACACCACATTGGACATTGATGTTAACTAGTATCGAGACAAGTTCTCATAACATACAGTGCCTTGCGAAAGTAATCGGCCCCCTTGAACTTTGCGACCTTTTGCCACATTTCAGGCTTCAAACATAAAGATATAAAACTGTATTTTTTTGTGAAGAATCAACAACAAGTGGGACACAATCATGAAGTGGAACGACATTTATTGGATATTTCAAACTTTTTGAACAAATCAAAAACTGAAAAATTGGGCGTGCAAAATTATTCAGCCCCTTTACTTTCAGTGCAGCAAACTCTCTCCAGAAGTTCAATGAGGATCTCTGAATGATCCAATGTTGACCTAAATGACTAATGATGATAAATACAATCCACCTGTGTGTAATCAAGTCTCCGTATAAATGCACCTGCACTGTGATCGTCTCAGAGGTCCGTTAAAAGAGCAGAGAGCATCATGAAGAACAAGGAACACACCAGGCAGGTCCGAGATACTGTTGTGAAGAAGTTTAAAGCCGGATTTGGATACAAAAGATTTCCCAAGCTTTAAACATCCCAAGGAGCACTGTGCAAGCGATAATATTGAAATGGAAGGAGTATCAGACCACTGCAAATCTACCAAGACCTGGCCGTCCCTCTAAACTTTCAGCTCATACAAGGAGAAGACTGATCAGAGATGCAGCCAAGAGGCCCATGATCACTCTGGATGAACTGCAGAGATCTACAGCTGAGGTGGGAGACTCTGTCCATAGGACAACAATCAGTTGTATATTGCACAAATCTGGCCTTTATGGAAGAGTGGCAAGAAGAAAGCCATTTCTTAAATATATCCATAAAAAGTGTTGTTTAAAGTTTGCCACAAGCCACCTGGGAGACACACCAAACATGTGGAAGAAGGTGCTCTGGTCAGATGAAACCAAAATTGAACTTTTTGGCAACAATGCAAAACGTTATGTTTGGCGTAAAAGCAACACAGCTGAACACACCATCCCCACTGTCAAACATGGTGGTGGCAGCATCATGGTTTGGGCCTGCTTTTCTTCAGCAGGGACAGGGAAGATGGTTAAAAATGATGGGAAGATGGATGGAGCCAAATACAGGACCATTCTGGAAGAAAACCTGATGGAGTCTGCAAAAGACCTGAGACTGGGACAGAGATTTGTCATCCAACAAGACAATGATCCAAAACATAAAGCAAAATCTACAATGGAATGGTTCAAAAATAAACATATCCAGGTGTTAGAATGGCCAAGTCAAAGTCCAGACCTGAATCCAATCGAGAATCTGTGGAAAGAACTGAAAACTGCTGTTCACAAATGCTCTCCATCCAACCTCACTGAGCTCGAGCTGTTTTGCAAGGAGGAATGGGAAAAAAATGTCAGTCTCTCGATGTGCAAAACTGATAGACATACCCCAAGCGACTTACAGCTGTAATCGCAGCAAAAGGTGGCGCTACAAAGTATTAACTTAATGGGGCTGAATCATTTTGCACGCCCAATTTTTCAGTTTTTGATTTGTAAAAAAAGTTTGAAATATCCAATAAATGTCGTTCGACTTCATGATTGTGTCCTACTTGTTGTTGATTCTTCACAAAAAAATACAGTTTTATATCTTTATGTTTGAAGCCTGAAATGTGGCAAAAGGTCGCAAAGTTCAAGGGGGCCGAATACTTTCGCAAGGCACTGTAGTTAGGGAGAGCTGGGGCTGTTTAGCACCTGGTTGAATAGGGCATGAAGGTGATTTATAGACGACAACAACACTAAAAGAGTTATGGAGCATTAGTTAGGCAAGGACCATACCTGTTTCTGTATGGATGGGGGGAATGGGAAAAAGGAGGGGTGTCGTTTCCACCCTCCATCTGGCAGCATCAGGACCCTACACCACACTATGGATGGGAGGAATGGGAAAAAGGAGGGGTGTTGTTCCCACCCTCCATCTGGCAGCATCAGGACCCTTTTCGTGAAAATGTCCTGTATTTTCCAAATCATGAGAGCAAACCACACACAAGTCAGAGTTATCATAAAGTCCATCTTTAATTATATGAGCTCCATCACAACCCTGTGACTCTCAGATCAATTCAGTGTTTATAAATGAATTCTCTGAGAGTCCTTACACATTGCAACTGAGATCTTTTATAGCAAAGACACACATAGCCAGACAGCATTGGCCATAAATTATCGTTCAGCTTTGTCTATGTTCTTTTCTCGCTCTCAGGACCATAAAACAAAACTTATCAACAGGCATATATCAAATACCCCCTCCTTGACAAGATCACAGAGACACAGTGACTGGCACACAGACAGTGTGGAGCCAAGAGATAATTGATTTAAAAGATATGTTTACATATGAAGACAAGCTTGACCCCTCCCCTCTCTGCGACCCAAGTAAATGACCCCATGTCAGAGAACATATAAATGCAACCGGCCAACAGTATTATCCAAAAATAGACATTCTGATGAGAAGTAACTCACAAGCATATAATGAATATCAAGCATCTTATCTATGTTACCAACTAATTCTGATTATTCCCCAACACCCTACACCACACTATGGATGGGGGGAATGGGAAAAGGAGGGGTGTTGTTCCCACCCTCCATCTGGCAGCATCAGGACCCTACACCACACTATGGATGGGGGGAATGGGAAAAAGGAGGGGTGTTGTTCCCACCCTCCATCTGGCAGCATCAGGACCCTACACCACACTATGGATGGGGGGAATGGGAAAAAGGAGGGGTGTTGTTCCCACCCTCCATCTGGCAGCATCAGGACCCTACACCACACTATGGATGGGGGGAATGAAAGGGGGATGTAATAAATGAATGAATAAAAAGGCAACGTCAAGCCATTTTCATAAAAGCTCATTAACTTTTATTTGCGGCAGAAGATGTCGTCGTAATTAAAATAACAGAGATTGGGCTAATGAAATTACAATAAACACTAGCAGAGTGGAACTCCGCATAATAATGGGTGGCTCTTGCCTTCGTGCCACAGGCTAACAGGAGATTACTGGCACACGACTGTTCAAGGAGAATGAGATAGGTTCCTCATCAGAGTGTTTTTGTGTGCGTTCAAATAATAGATTTGGGTTATGGAAATGTATGATAGTAGCAAGCTAGTGTTTTCTGAAAAACCATCAGTGAGCTGTCAGATATCGAGCTACTGCTGAGAGTGTGTGTGTGTGTGTGTGTGTGTGTGTGTGTGTGTGTGTGTGTGTGTGTGTGTGTGTGTGTGTGTGTGTGTGTGTGTGTGTGTGTGTGTGTGTGTGTGTGTGTGTGTATGGTGATAGCCTGCTTCACGAAGTTCACACTCCCCTGTCCTAGTCCATGTGTTATTGACCGTCTGGGATCAGTAGGATTCCCATGGTATAATTTACCTGTCCTAGTCCATGTGTTATTGACCGTCTGGGATCAGTAGGATTCCCATGGTATAATTTACCTGTCCTAGTCCATGTGTTATTGACCGTCTGGGATCAGTAGGATTCCCATGGTATAATTTACCTGTCCTAGTCCATGTGTTATTGACCGTCTGGGATCAGTAGGATTCCCATGGTATAATTTACCTGTCCTAGTCCATGTGTTATTGACCGTCTGGGATCAGTAGGATTCCCATGGTATAATTTACCTGTCCTAGTCCATGTGTTATTGACCGTCTGGGATCAGTAGGATTCCCATGGTATAATTTACCTGTCCTAGTCCATGTGTTATTGACCGTCTGGGATCAGTAGGATTCCCATGGTATAATTTACCTGTCCTAGTCCATGTGTTATTGACCGTCTGGGATCAGTAGGATTCCCATGGTATAATTTACCTGTCCTAGTCCATGTGTTATTGACCGTCTGGGATCAGTAGGATTCCCATGGTATAATTTACCTGTCCTAGTCCATGTGTTATTGACCGTCTGGGATCAGTAGGATTCCCATGGTATAATTTACCTGTCCTAGTCCATGTGTTATTGACCGTCTGGGATCAGTAGGATTCCCATGGTATAATTTACCTGTCCTAGTCCATGTGTTATTGACCGTCTGGGATCAGTAGGATTCCCATGGTATAATTTACATGTCCAGTCTACGTGTGTCCCTTGCCGTTACTCACATGAACAAACGTGTTAAATGGACAAAGCTCTTCAACAACCACAGGAATCAATCTAATAACCTAAATGGGCTAGTATCAAATTCCCTTCTGTCCTACGAACCCCTTCTGCCCTTCAGAAGACAATCAAGTAATTCAATTACTGCAAATTATAATGAGGTATGGAAATGAGTGACCGTTATATATTCAAATATAGCTGGATATGTATTATTCAAATGGGTTTTACAAAACAGGCCTATTACTGCGACCCTCCACTCTACCTAACCTGTTACTGTAGATACCTGGCCCTCCACTCTACCTAACCTGGTACTGTAGATACCTGGCCCTTCACTCTACCTAACCTGTTACTGTAGATACCTGGCCCTCCACTCTACCTAACCTGTTAGATACCTGGCCCTCCACTCTACCTAACCTGTTACTGTAGATACCTGGCCCTCCACTCTACCTAACCTGTTACTGTAGATACCTGGCCCTTCACTCTACCTAACCTGTTAGATACCTGGCCCTCCACTCTACCTAACCTGTTACTGTAGATACCTGGCCCTCCACTCTACCATACCTGTTACTGTAGATACCTGACCCTCCACTCTACCTAACCTGTTACTGTAGATACCTGGCCCTCCACTCTACCTAACCTGGTACTGTAGATACCTGGCCCTCCACTCTACCTAACCTGTTACTGTAGATACCTGGCCCTTCACTCTACCTAACCTGTTAGATACCTGGCCCTCCACTCTACCTAACCTGTTACTGTAGATACCTGGCCCTCCACTCTACCTAACCTGTTACTGTAGATACCTGGCCCTTCACTCTACCTAACCTGTTAGATACCTGGCCCTCCACTCTACCTAACCTGTTACTGTAGATACCTGGCCCTCCACTCTACCATACCTGTTACTGTAGATACCTGGCCCTCCACTCTACCTAACCTGTTACTGTAGATACCTGGCCCTCCACTCTACCTAACCTGTTACTGTAGATACCTGACCCTCCACTCTACCTAACCTGTTACTGTAGATACCTGGCCCTCCACTCTACCTAACCTGTTAGATACCTGGCCCTCCACTCTACCCAACCTGTTAGATACCTGGCCCTCCACTCTACCTAACCTGTTACTGTAGATACCTGGCCCTTCACTCTACCTAACCTGTTAGATACCTGGCCCTTCACTCTACCTAACCTGTTAGATACCTGACCCTCCACTCTACCTAACCTGTTAGATACCTGGCCCTCCACTCTACCTAACCTGTTACTGTAGATACCTGGCCCTCCACTCTACCATACCTGTTACTGTAGATACCTGGCCCTCCACTCTACCTAACCTGTTACTGTAGATACCTGGCCCTCCACTCTACCTAACCTGTTACTGTAGATACCTGACCCTCCACTCTACCTAACCTGTTACTGTAGATACCTGGCCCTCCACTCTACCTAACCTGTTAGATACCTGGCCCTCCACTCTACCCAACCTGTTAGATACCTGGCCCTCCACTCTACCTAACCTGTTACTGTAGATACCTGGCCCTTCACTCTACCTAACCTGTTAGATACCTGGCCCTCCACTCTACCTAACTTGTTAGAAACCTGACCCTCCACTCTACCTAACCTGTTAGATACCTAACCCTCCACTCTACTTAACTTGTTAGATACCTGACCCTCCATCTAACCTGTTAGATACCTGGCACTCCACTCTACCTAACCTGGTACTGTAGATACCTGGCCCTCCACTCTACCTAACCTGTTACTATAGATACCTGGAACTCCACTCTACCTAACCTGTTAGATACCTGGCCCTCCACTCTACCTAACCTGTTAGATACCTGGCACTCCACTCTACCTAACTTGTTAGATATCTAACCCTCCACTCTACCTAACCTGTTAGATGCCTGACCCTCCACTCTACCTAACCTGTTAGATACCTGGCCCTCCACTCTACCTAACCTGTTACTGTAGATACCTGGTCCTCCACTCTTCCTAACCTGTTAGATACCTGGCCCTCCACTCTACCTAACCTGTTACTGTAGATACCTGGCCCTCCTCTCTACCTAACCTGTTAGATACCTGGCCCTCCACTCTACCTAACCTGTTACTATAGATACCTGGAACTCCACTCTACCTAACCTGTTAGATACCTGGCCCTCCACTCTACCTAACCTGTTAGATACCTGGCACTCCACTCTACCTAACTTGTTAGATATCTAACCCTCCACTCTACCTAACCTGTTAGATGCCTGACCCTCCACTCTACCTAACCTGTTAGATACCTGGCCCTCCACTCTACCTAACCTGTTACTGTAGATACCTGGTCCTCCACTCTTCCTAACCTGTTAGATACCTGGCCCTCCACTCTTCCTAACCTGTTAGATACCTGGCCCTCCACTCTTCCTAACCTGATTGATACCTGGCCCTCCACTCTTCCTAACCTGTTAGATACCTGGCCCTCCACTCTACCTAACCTGTTAGATACCTGGCCCTCCACTCTACCTAACCTGTTACTGTAGATACCTGGCCCTCCACTCTTCTTAACCTGTTAGATACCTGGCCCACCACTCTACCTAACCTGTTAGATACCTGGCCCACCACTCTTTCTAACCTTTTAGATACCTGGCCCACCACTCTTTCTAACCTGTTAGATACCTGGCCCACCACTCTTCCTAACCTGTTAGATACCAGGCCCACCACTCTTCCTAACCTGTTAGATACCTGGCCCACCACTCTTCCTAACCTGTTAGATACCAGGCCCACCACTCTTCCTAACCTGTTAGATACCTGGCCCACCACTCTTCCTAACCTGTTAGATACCAGGCCCACCACTCTTCCTAACCTGTTAGATACCTGGCCCACCACTCTTCCTAACCTGTTAGATACCAGGCCCACCACTCTTCCTAACCTGTTAGATACCTGGCCCACCACTCTTCCTAACCTGTTAGATACCAGGCCCACCACTCTTCCTAACCTGTTAGATACCTGGCCCACCACTCTTCCTAACCTGTTAGATACCAGGCCCACCACTCTTCCTAACCTGTTAGATACCTGGCCCACCACTCTTCCTAACCTGTTAGATACCAGGCCCACCACTCTTCCTAACCTGTTAGATACCAGGCCCACCACTCTTCCTAACCTGTTAGATACCAGGCCCACCACTCTTCCTAACCTGTTAGATACCTGGCCCTCCACTCTTCTTAACCTGTTAGATACCAGGCCCACCACTCTTCCTAACCTGTTAGATACCTGGCCCTCCACTCTTTTTATTTAATTTATTTTACCAGGTAAGTTGACTGAGAACACATTCTCATTTGCAGCAAAGACCTGGGGAATAGTTACAGGAGGGGGATTAATGAGCCAATTGTAAACTGGGGATTACTCTTACGATAAGTGTCGATGGGGAATTGGGATGTTGTCTTAGACCAGGGGAAAGAGTGCCTCCTACTGGCCCTCCAACACCACTTCCAGCAGCATCTCGTCTCCCATCCAGGAACTGACCAGGACCAACCCTGCTTAGCTTCAGAAGCAAGCCAGCAGTGGTATGCAGGGTGGTATGCTGCTGGCAAACTCTACCTAACCTGTTAGATACCTGGCCCTGTGCCATAGATTTAGAAGAGATTTGTCAGCTCCAATGTGTGTACTGATATCCTGCCAGTCTGTTTGTTGGCTCATTCCCTGTGTAGGTCATAACAGATGCCCTCTCTCTCCTTCCACCAAAACCTATATTACTCTCTCTTGCTCTCTCTTTCACTCTCTCCTGCAAACACACCAATCACTCTCTCTCCTACCTCACTCTCCCATTCCCCATCTCTCTATCTCTGTCTCGCACACACACACACATGCGCGCACACACACATATCCGCAGCCACACACAGACTTGTTGCCCTGACCTGTGTGTGTGATGCGCCAGACGATCGCATCACACACACATCTCCCCCAGTCATGCTCTGTGTTCCTAGAGAGGTTGAAGTGATTATAGTGCTCTGTTGAGGCTGGGGGTCAGCTGGGCCCCTGGCCCTTATTTCACACTCTTTAAATATGGACACTCTGCCCTTTCACCTCTCTGACCTGCATAAGTGTGAATAATTCCCCATAGGGAGATATTAATATACAAAGCATGGGGCAGAAGGAAAATAGTTGATATCATCATCTAAACGACTGCGCCCTGAATCTGTTAATAATGAAATTATGTCATGTTCAGGAGAGCCTTAAAGTAGATTACAGCATAATCAATTACTGTTATAGAGGTCACGGTCAAGTGTGGATCCACACTAAAACAGCAGTCAATGTGAAACACTATGTAAGTCTTCCACTGTACGGATAAAAGCTCATTACTCAGTGGTAGATGTGAACCCACTATAGAGCATGACTTCTGAATGACATCTGTGGTGTCTATAAAGGCCTCATAAAGAGTTTGTGGAGGCTGAATCTTTCCGATACTATATAGAAATCTAATTGTTTTACCTGCAAGTGACTCTGAAAGAGGATTTGATAAAGTGATGCTCCTTTCCCTGCATCTGTCAATTACAAGATGTGCCCGTCTCCTCGTGTACAATTTGACAATTTATAGGCCTAATATTGTCACTCATCAGATTATTGTCAATGTAATATTGTCTATAGGCCAACTCTTATGTGTGAAATTAGTTTTGGTATAGTTTAGGTGTAGTTTCGATGGGCCGGCTGTGCAAGCTGACTGGCATTGTTTGTTCCCGCTCATCAACTTGGGTAGAGTCAAGGATATGTTTTACATTATTCTAAAGGCCCACTGCAACACATATTATGTTTTCAGAGTTTGTTTAAAGTGGAACCGGGGAAAGAATAAGAGCACGATACTGAAGTAGAATGAGGATTCAGGGTCATGCAGAGCTGAGTCTCACTGACTCCACTGAGCCTCCTGTTCCTGACCATCATTAGGTAGGCTGCGTACAGGAGAGCCTTATTACTGATCACTTCATCTCTACTGAAGGACAAGCTAGCTTCTCTGCTCTCTCTGCTCTCTCTCTCTGCAGAACCTAAATGTTCTCTAGCTACACGGCTACAAATGCGGGTTTGAAGTGCGATCCTGACCGTTAGATCAAAACAGAATGTAACAAATGTACATGTGCACGTACACACACACACACACACACACACACACACACACACACACACACACACACACACACACACACACACAGACTGTTTTTATGTTTTCTCTGGCTGAGATGGCCTGTATCGATTTCCTGTCATTATGTTTGTAACTGTAAAGGGGAAAGAAGGTAAGGTACCAGGGGTCTTAGACAGAATATAGCTATGTTCATGCCCCAGTGTCAAAATCAAACACAACATTCTGAAACCCCAAATGATTTAGCTTGTAAGTTTGGAGGTCTTGGCAGTGTACTTTATTTGGACCTTCAGAAGAAGTTGTCTCTGACACAACAGCGAAAAATAGATCCTGTCACCTGAAGGAATGGTTTGCTAGACAGATCCAAGCTGCTGAGGAATCTTTATGACAGGAACTTGTCTACTTGATTTTGCTCTTGACACTCCCAACCAGTCGCTGGACGTTATACACTTTGGACCCTCTACAACAGGGATCATCAACTACATTTAGCCGTGGAATGATTTGTCCTTGAGCGAATGGTCAGGGGGCCAGAACATAGTTATAAATAATTTGTACACTGCAAATTGACCGCAAGAATCCCAAACAGATATAGTATCTGACAAAAACAGAATAATTTCAAACCTTGATTTCACTGGGATACGATCACAGAGTGCCTACAAAAGGTATTCAGACGCCTTGTCTTTTTCCACATGTTGTTACGTTATAGACCTATTCTAATATGGATTCAATTTAAAAAAATACTCAGCAATCTGCACACAATACCCCATAATGACAAAGTGAAAACAGGTTTTTCTAAATTTTTGCAAATGTATTAAAAGTAAAAAACAGAAATACCTTATTTACTTAAGAATTCAGACCCTTTGCTATGAGACTAAAAATTGAGCTCAGTTGCATCCAGTTTCCATTGATCATCCTTGAGATGTTTCTACAACTTGATTGATTGGAGTCCACCTGTGATAAATACAATTGATTGGACATGATTTGGAAAGGCACACACCTGTCTATATAAGGTCCCACAGTTGACAGTCATAGCATAAACCAATCCATAAGGTTGAAGAAATTGTCCGTAGAGCTCTGAGACAAGATTATGTCAAGGCACAGGAAGGGTACCAAAAATGTCTGCAGCAATGAAGGTCCCCAAGAACACAGTGGCCTCCATTCTTAAACGGAAGAAGTTTGGAACCACCAAGACTCTTCCTAGAGCTGGTTGCCCGACCAAACTGAGCAATCAGGGGAGAAGGGTCTTGGACAAGGAGGTGACCAAGAACCCGATGGTCACTCTGACAGAATTCTAGAGTTCCTCTGTGGAGATGGGTGAACCTTCCAGAAGGACAACCATCTCTGCAGCACTCCACCAATCAGGCCTTTATGGTAGAGTGGCCAGACAGAAGCCACTCCTCAGTAAAAGACATGACAGCCCTCTTGGAGTTTGCCAAAAGGCACCTAAAGGCCAAGATTGAACTATTTGAACTATTTGGCTGGAATGCCAAGCGTCATGCCTACAGTGAAGCATGGTGGTGGCAGCATCATGCTGTGGGAATGTTTTTCAGCGGCAAGGACTGGGAGACTAGTCAGGATCGAGGCAAAGATGAACAGAGCAAAGTCTGGCTAGATCCTTTATCAATGGGAACAGGATGCACCTGAGCTCAGTTTCGAGTCTCATAGCAAGGAGTCTGAATACTTACGTAAATGAGGTATTTTTCTTTTTATAAATTTGCAACATTTTCTAAAAAGCTGTTTTCGCTTTGTCATTATGGGGTATTACCTGTAAATTGATGAGGGGAAAAATGTGATCAATTTTAGAACAAGGCTGTAATGTAACGCAAATGTGGAAAAAGCCACGTGGTCTGAATACATTCCGAATGTATTTTCACTCTCATCTCAGAGGAGCATTTTCTTAAGGTGGATTGTATCTTGAAACACAGACATTGACCATTCACACATCCCACCGATGTGTTATGTTATGGTGATATACAGTAGCTATGGTGTCTGTGTCACCAGTTACTGATTATACAGCAGTGGAAGCTGATGGGTGGAGCTATAGGAGGGGGGGGCTCATTGTAATGGCTGGAATGGAATCAATGGAACGGAGTCAAACATGAGGTTTCCGTGTGTTCAATACCATTCCATGTGTTCCATTCCATCCATTACAATGAGCCCGTCCTCCCACCAGCCTCCACTGCTATACATTATAGCTGACACATGTTTTCCTTCCCATCCTGAGTCTGTCATTGGAACTGTAGCATGGCTAAGCTCCAAAGGTACTATGGTAAGACAGATCACTGTGTTTTTCCAGTCTCCCTTTCCGCAGGCCACTAAAGACTTGTTATGTCCCAAAACATTCTCTGGAATACCAGAGAGCAGAGAACAACAGACCTCCCAGGCCTGTTTATGTCAGATCAGACATTTTAAAACAGGCCCTCTCTCTGTGACACTGTTTCTTCGGGGGGCGCTCAACACTAACGGTTCATATACAATACATTTGAATTTACCATTGAATTATCCTCTGGTGTTAGAGAGGCTCCACCACAGGCCTTCCATGCCTGACCCAAGCCCCTGAACCTGGCTTCATTACAGTCAAGAGATGACTCTTTCTCAAGTTCTTCATCTTCCCTTGTCGATGAACCCTGCCAGAAGCCATTCAGAGGAAAGCTGTGGTTTCTGCCACTGTCGTTGTGGATGGGTGGATTATCAATCTGAAGGGCAGGCTTGTCCCTGGTAATGAACATAGAAAGTAGTACGCAATTCAAGTTGATTGAATTAAGGTGTGTTGCCATGGGAGTTCGAAGGGGCTACGGAAGGTGTTGAAATATTGTATTTAGAGGTAGGTGAAAGAGTCAAGCGCAGGAGAGCAGAGATGTCCAAGTAGCATCTTTTAATAGGCATGGCAAAACAATAGGGTCAGGTACAATACCAAATAAACGCCCACGACAAAAGAGAACACAGTTACTCACGGAAGGAGGAAAAAACAACGCTCCAGAAACTTATACACAATCGGTATATACGTGAAAATAACGGAGGCACAACCTCAACGAGCAACATGACACGGATAATCCCGCACAAAGCAGGCAACAGGGATAATTATACGCACAGAAATGAAAGCAAATGAAACCAGGTGTGAAAGAACCAAAGACAAAACAAACGGAAAAATAAAAATGAATCGGTGATGGCTAGTAGACCGGAGACGCCGACCGCCGAGCACCGCCCCAACAGGGAGAGGAACCACCTTCGATGGAAGTAGTGACAGAAGGAGGTAGTCAGCACATTTTGATATCAAATCAAACTTTATTGGTCGTGTACAGACTTGGGCAGATGTTAAAAAAATACATAGTAGGTACAGCAAAATGCTTGTGTTCTCATCTCTAATTGATAACGACCATGTCCTCTTGAGGTGCTTGTGTGACAGTATTTTCAATACTACAGTGTATATTTGTATTCATTTTGGTGATTTAGTGGTTTTGTCTTGATTGTAAATACTTTTAAGCATTTTATTTTAGAACAGTTCTGGCATTTTGAATTTGCAGAATGTTTCATTGGAATCCTCTTGTGAAAAAGAAAAAGGAGGATATGTGTAACACATCGCTCGGCTTTATTAACGCCTCGGCTTTGAGAAAAGGCTTTTGGAAACTAATCGATACACTCCAATCTCAGCTCTCACACAAAGCTGACAGAAACCCAAGAAATAATACCAGAAACACACCACACCTATACCATCAGGGGATTTTGCTAAATGTTTATCCCCCAATGTATAATCTACCAGAAATGGCTAGAAAGTCTTCTCTCCCTCCTATACTAGTTCATTCTCAATAGCATGATTGTGATTCCTTCATCCATTTTTGTAATCCCCTCCCCTGGTCCTCATCTCACGGCCACCACCGGGAGGATCCAGACCAAGTCCCATTAGCTTCACTTGACTCCTCCGGTTGTAATCGGCTCTGTTGGGTCACTGTGTTTTGCAAGATTTCCCTTGCCTACGGTTAATAGTTTGGAAGACAGAGAGAGTGGTACAATCACTTAGAGATCACAGCAATTCAACCCACAATGCCACCTTTCTGGATTCACAGCCGTCCGCCATTAGCCTAGTGTTTTTTTCTGTAACTCTGGCGGTAATGCTGAAGTCTCTAAACTTCAGTGGGTGGTTTTTCGCAGTGCCCTGACATAATTTTGTCAATGTTGGACTCTGCGAACATCATGTTGATTTGAGTTCATAGGGGACAGTTGCAATGTGTTTTTTTTTAAAGAAGTGACAAACAACAATTCCCATGTAGACATAAACATGCAAACAGTAGTACATTTGACATCACAGTGTTATGTCTAAATGGGAATAGTTATGTCTGCTACTGCGTCAGACAATGCAGTGCAATTAGTCCTATTTAACTCAGATCCACATGATGTGTAGTGACTGCAACTTTGACAAAAATTATGCCAAGGACACTGCGAAAACTTGATTAGTTCAATCCTTACTCAATCGAGGATCATAGTTGTTATTATTACACATTATTATGAATGTTGTATTGTAGATATGTAGTGGTGTAATAATGTTATATGATGTACTGTTTTATTTTTTTGTTTTACATGTTAGTTAAGTACCTTCATGTGTTTGGACCTCAGGAAGAGTAGCTGCTATTGTCACTAAATCAGACCCTTTAGGTCTTCCAGTCTCTTTCAATTCATTACAAGTTGAATAAGATTGCTTTGGTGTGAACTTTATAACAATGAACCAGGTGTCGTGTCTTTACCATCATTAACTGAAGACTGATAGTTTTTATCAAAGATTCTCTGTAATTAGTTACTGCGCGATCAACTGATGAATCACGTAACTAATTAACTAGGAAGTCGGGGCACCAAGGAAAAATATTCAGATTACAAAGTTATCATTTCCTAAAATAACTTTTCAGATATTTTATCTGATCAATTCGTCTTCGAATTAATGAATTATTTACTGTACCTCACGTTAGTCTCATTCCAAACGTCATAAATGGTTGGTTATCTGCACAAACCCAGTCTTCACTATGAGTCATCCATACACACGTTAGTCTCATTCCAAACGTCGTAAATTGTTGGTTATCTGCACGAACCCAGTCTTCACTATGAGTCATCCATACATCAATTGTCTTAAATCATTTATTTATTACTAACTAAGTAATTCACAGAAATGCATAAACAAAGAAACACGCAAGGTAAATGTAATGATAGGAAAATATGCCCTAGTGGGCTAAACCTGCATTGCGGCTTGTTAGACAAAAAGGGGAAGTGGGGGTCGACTAAGAAGGGAAGGGCCGAAGAGGGCTGTCCCAGGATGTCTGACCCTAACTGGGCTCAGGGGCGGTCCTCTGATTTAGTTCAAATCAAAAGGGAATTGTATTTTTCTTCATTAAACAGTCCACAATCCTATTACACAATTATACAAACAGTATCATACTCACTCATTCATCTTATACAACAATTAGATGTAAACCTCATATCTGAGGCTATTATATAAACAGCGTTATGGTAATGTGGCCACACCGTCTCCCATGAGCTTCCAAAGTTGTAACAAACGGACCAGTTCGTAGCTGGATTCTTCACCGATCTTTTATACTTTCTCCGGAACATGAAATTTGTTTGTACCTCAAGTTCTGTGAGGTAGAAGGATTTCCTTTGTTCTCCATGAAAAACTACTCTCTGTAACTGTGTGTCCACGACCTCTGACCGCAGCAGCCTAGTTGAAGGAGGCAAGGGGGAGGCAGGGAGAGGGGGATGGGGTTGCTATACCCAAAGGGGCCAACGTCATGACACAGGGAGAGTTGGAAAAGTTTGAATCGACACAGGCGATTTAACAGGGGATCTACGCTTGTAAGGAGAAGGGGGGAGAGATTAAGAGATTTGTAGTCTCCCTTCGCTGTTCCTTTTTTATTAGCCCCCCGCCCCGCCCGGCTTCTTGTTCTACGGTCTTGTCTGTTTTTCAGCCCTTTCAATCATTGTGCTGTCGTTTCTCTCACCTTCTCCGACGCTCTCTGTCTGGTACTCTCTGTCCATCTGTCTCTGTCTTGGACTCTCTCTGTCCATCTATCTCTGTCTTGGACTCCCTCTGTCCATTTGTCTCTGTCTGGGACTTTCTCTGTCCATCTGTCTCTGTCTTGGACTCTCTCCGTCCATCTATCTCTGTCTTGGACTCCCTCTGTCCATTTGTCTCTGTCTGGGACTCCCTCTGTCCATTTGTCTCTGTCTGGGACTCTCTCTGTCCATTAGTCGCTGTCTCCAACTGTCTCCCTCTGTCTCATCTGGTCTCTGTTTCAGCCTCCACTGAGTTCTCCATAGGGACTTCATATGGACAATACTATAGATTATTCAATCACAGCCTTCAAATGTTGATCACTATTTCACAGCAGGTGACATTTAGTGATGAAATTGCGACTTTGTACTGTGGTAGTAATACATCTATAACGTTCCCTCCTGTCTATATTTGGACTGCATAGTATCTGTATTGTGACTGAACATCCCTCTATGACAAACGGTGAACATTACATGTTTGAATGAGATTTAATCAGGATGTTCTTATATATAGGGGATCTTGTCCCTACTCTGCCATTTTGGTCTCCCTGATTCCATTTGTTGGGTACGCTAAGGACCTTCTTCTTCGTGATATTGCAAGATAGCAGTGGGTTTTCCACCAAATGTAATATGGTGATTCAATAGACAAGATGGATACAGATATGAAACAGAAATTGAGCTTAGGTTGTGTTGTCATTCAAAACCAATAAGAAGGACAAATAAATTGCGGGAATGAAAAACACAATCGGGGAAAAAAAGTGGCAAAGACATGTTGGAGTACATATTAAAACGGTACACGAGGGACCACGGGGGAAGAGAAGGCAGAACAGTCGAGGAGAAAATGAAATGGTGAAAACACAATAAATTAGAGACAGCGAGGGAGAGGGGGGGAGCGGAGACGCATTTTGTTCACAATGTCTCCTCCAGCAAACCATCTGCCTGTTCTTCTTCTTCCACTCTTTTATTCATTTAATACGTTCTCTTTACACAACAATCCAAAATGTGGGTCGTCTGCTGCAAAGTGTAGGTGTTTGTTTGGCCCGAGGCCAATGTTAACAGACTAAACTAAGGAAGTGAAATGCGGGTGAACGCACATCGATCAAAGGAGAAAACGCCGCTGCGCTCTTTGCAATCAAATCAGGGGCGCCCCGGGTCGAACTTTCTAGTGTTTATCAAAGGGCTAAGCCGTAATCAGTGCGGTGAATTCTGGGTATGATCATGGCGTATAGGAGACGGGGTGTTCCTGTCAAAGAGAAACTATTGTTTCTCAAGTTTCAAGGTGTTATGATTCAGTGACTCATTCTCTGTTATCTATCTATCACATTTTGAGTTTTGTTTAAATTAATCCAGCGTCATTTAAAAGGCATGGTTGCTTCCAGTACACCTGCATGCTGTATGTGATAGTTATGTTCAAAATGTTTGTTATTAATCGTTTTCACTGTCTCTAGGCCTTGGCTCTGCTCATGACACAGCGCTGTCCAAACTTATCTCCTTCCCTCCCTCTGCTCCTTCTCCCTTCCTGCCTCTCCTCCCTTCTTCTCCTTCCTCCATCCTGCCTCTCTTCCCTCCTTCTCTTTCCTCCCTCCTATTTTGCCTCTCCTTTCCTACCTCTGCTCCATCAGCCCTCCTGCCTCTCCTCCCTCCTTCTCTTTCCTCCCTCCCTCCACCCTACCTCTCCTCCCTCCCTCCCTCACTCCTGCCCTTCCTCCCTCCTCTCCTCCCTCTTCTCCCTCCCTCTCCCCCCTCTCCCCTCCTGCCTCTAATTTCTCATCTCAGAGATAAGCCTTTTGCCAGCTTTTCTTACACTCTCATCCCTCTCTCTCTCCCTCCTTATCTCTCTCTCCCTCCACCCTCCCCTCCCCTCGCTCTCCTCCTCCTCACTCTTTCCTCCCTATATCCCCTTCCTTCCCTCCCTCTCTCGCTGTGCAGAGTTAAGGTTGTCTCTCCCTAGTGGGTTCTTGGTGTCGATACTAATATGTGGCTATCATCGATGAACTGTCAGACCCCCTCTCCTCCGTCCCTCCCTCCCTTCCTACCCCGTCCCCCGACCTTCCAGAGCTTCTATCAGAAATGTATTATACGCCGCACTTATGAATGTGTGAGCCTACATTTGAACCTTTTGAAATAACTAACCACGTAGCAGTACACTACTTTTAGGGGTAGTTTTAATTACATGGATTTAATTACTCTTCTTTAATGATATAGCGGAATATAAAACACTGACCCTCATTTCCAACAGTTCTTACTTTCTAATTTGGAACATTTTTTGTAATCTTACAAAATAGACCTACATTATATGCATTGGTATTAGTGCTGACTTACATGGTGTAGAAATCCAATATCTAGCTTATAAAACAATAATTAAGCTATGGTGATATACTGTGCCTTCAAAAAGTATTCACACCCCTTGACTTAAAAAAAAAAGTTTGTTAGTCTGAATTTAAAATGGATTAAATTTGGATTCAAAAGAATTGTCACTGGCCTACACACAATACACAAAGTGTCAAAGTGGAATTATGTTTTTCACTTTTTTTCTATCTAAGTAATTTTTGAAATGTCTTGAGTCAAGAAATATTCAACTCCTTTGTTATTGCAAAATAAATTCAGGAGTAAAACTTAATGGAACAGACAGCATTTTAACTACTTTGTAGATATGAAACAAACAGACAATTATAATAGCATGCAAACATTTCTACAAGAGGTTTTACAAATATGTTCTATTTGTCTAAAAAGTCTGTGACGTAGCATTGGTAGTCCAACAAATATTGTTATCAAGGTATAAATTGCAGCTGGCATTGTTTGCTTCCTCCGGCCATTCGGGATACACTGTTTCAGTCTCAATGACTCAATATTTGGGACAAAAACAAACAAACAAATGTAATGCTAAATAAGGCTGAGTATGTACAATGAAACTCGCAAGGTCAATGATCACAAGTCAGTCATAATGTGGCTAATAGGCTAGTTTATCTATTTATGTAGCCATTTATTTACCAAGCTAAAAACCCAGAGCCTAACGATAGCAAGCTCGCTGCTGGGAAGATGTTATGTCATTGGACAAGTGGGTGAGTGGACAACTTTTTTCCCCCTCCATATTGTTTTAATTAATGTGGCTGCAGCTAGAGATGCAGGTGTAATTTGGATAGCTATAGCAAGAAATGTGAATCACTTTGCTAGGTAGCTATGCTGAACTTGAACAACTGTTATCCACAGTTATCATCTCGCTTAGTTGCCAATTCAATGTATTTGGCATCGATCAATTGGGCGGGCAGGCAAGTTCCCATTCAGTTGTCAAAACGTGGTTTGGGACAGTCGTGCATTAGCAGGCAAACTGCAACAGGGCGAGCAGACTACCGTTCCCCATCCATTATCAGTGCCATTTTGACGACCACCAAGAATCTTAGCTCATCTCGCTCTGGCTAGCATTCGTTTTTGATCTTGTTGTTGATGATGTGCATAGGCAACTGGGGGGGGGGGGGGGGGAGCCTACCTTTTCATGGTTGTTTGAGCTATAGGATTGTCATGTTCGCAAATGTAAGAGGACACCCGTGGTGTTTACATATCTGCAGAAATCCATTCAGGTGTATTTTTGTTTCTTTTGGCGAATGTGTTCTAGTGATGTAAAGTTGTGCTGTTGCTACTGACTGTAAACACACAGTCCAGTTCAAAATTAATGATGGCAGGCCCGTGTGGAAAATTGATTATTTGCATATAGGTCTACTGTAGCTCAGATTGGCTATGGTACACAGATGTTTTTATTAGGTTTTAATTACTGCAGTGGATATTGTCCAAACACACGGCTGCTTTCCCATATTGCTGTAGGATTTCCACACATACCTTGCTCTGTGTCGTTCCCAAACATTATATGAATGTATGAACATGTGAAAAGGACCATACCGAAGTGCTTGCATGTCAGAATATGTTTTTAAAAGGTGTGATATACTTCCTGGTGGTTTATATTAACAGACTGTCAGTTCACATAATGGCCTCTATTTTCGGCTGGCGTTAAGGCAGCGGTAGCATAAAACCCACATTATTTTGCAATTTCGTCATGAAAAATTGTCGCACTGGCATTTTCCTGCCCTAACGCCATGTTTGGCCATTTACGTGTCTTATATCAGCTCGCGTGCGCTCAGATGAGCGGGTGGAAATATTGGAGGTGTGTACTTAAAAACCAAAGTGCTAATTTCATGCAGCGCTGATAGGGATATTTAAGAAAAAACAAAAGTTGGTTTTAACGATAACGCATGGATTTTGACAGCGGAAACGCAACCTATCTAGCCATGTTGCACACGGCCCATAACGCACATGGAACAAGCGTAATCCAATGTGCTTTTGGTGCCTGTATACTTCGTATTTCAAACATAAAACGTTTTATTTGGTTAAAAACCAATTATAGCCTCCCTCCTGTCAATTACGCGCTTTTTTTGTCTGCCCAATGCAATCGCGCAGTAGTCATGACTGTCAAAAAAAGCTTTTGGCTCCTGAGACCGCTTGGAAATACATTTTCATCACCAAAGCTTTATTAATTAAAATGTCAAGTTTGAGAGGAGTAAAACAGTGAGCTGACATGCCCTTTTTACCTATGCATTGTAGGCAGGCCCACGTTATTTTTGCCATGCAGGTCCCGTTTTGGACGTGTGTAAAAACCACTCCATGATGTAGGCTACGTGTCTATGCCCATCATGAAACGAGAGATGAGCACCTCGGTGAATACTGTTGCACCTTGTATTTAGAAGTTATCTGTAACCTGTAAAAACAGCTTGTTTTCCGTTTCACATATTCAAAACCCAAGCCCTCTCTAAGGACTACTATAACGAAGGCTGGTTCAACAGCAATGCGTGTGTTTTTCATTTTAATTGTATTTATTTTAATAAACCGCGTTCTTGTTTTAAAGGTTATAATATTCGTGGCACGCAATGCAACTTCTGGAGATGTGTGAATGCGATGTGATCTGTAACATGTTCAGAAAACATAGGCCTTTGTCCAGCTACTGTAAAACATGTGGATGTGCATGAAACCGTCATAGTCTGCATTGTTTTAATATTATATTCCCCCGGGAGAAATGATGGTGCCTGTGAGTGTGACAGAGTCTATTTAAAACAAGTTGTTGTTTCGTTTCGTTTAGAATTTGATTACAATTATGTGTTCTCTTTTTAGGCCTTATCAATAATTAATTTAATTGTGCTTATTGACAATGTTTGGCATGCCCTTGCTCAGCCATAATGTTATTTACAGTAGGCCTTGCCCCTATATCAGTATGAATGCTATTGAAGACATGCAAGTCATTAGAACAATGTGGACTGCAAATGGTTGAAGATAAGATATGTGTACATTTCGTTTCTGTAAGCCCTTTAACACACTGTAACGGACTAACATTTTAATTGGAGTTGATTCCATACCTTAAATATACAACTTGAAGCAACCACGTATTTCACCATGGAACACGTTATGATTGGCCAGTGAGGGGCCAAGCATCGACACTCCCACCATTTCTTTATTAATCAAAACCCAGCCCCTATGCCCCAACTGCAGTAAGTGTACCTATAATTGTAATAAGGAAAATAGGTAAAATGTTTCTGCCACAACCCTGAACCTATATCACTACCGCTTGCCCTTAGATTTACCATTGTGTTAGGTTTCTTAAAATAGAGCTCAATAAATTGCATGGACTCTGTGTGCAATAATAGCTACCTCATCTCTGTTCCCCGCACAAACACATATCTGTAAGGTCCCTCAGTCGAGCAGTGAATTTCAAACAAATATCCAACCACAACGACCAGGGAGGTTTTTCCAATGCCTCTCAAAGAAGGCCACCTAAAATTAAAACAAAGCAGACATTGAATATCCCTTTGAGCATGGTGAAGTTATTAATTGCATTTTGGATGATGTATCAATACACCCAGTCACTACAAAGATACAGGCGTCCTTCCTAACTCAGTTGCCGGAGAGGAAGGAAACCATGAGGCCAATGATGACTTTGAAACAGTTAGAGAGTTTAATGGCTGTGTTAGGAGAAAACTGATGGATCAACAACATTGCAGTTACTTAATAATACTAACCTAATTGACCGAGTGTAAAGGAGGAAGCCTGTAAAGAATTTAAAATATTCCAAAACATCCATCCTGTTTGCAACAAGGCACTAAAGTAATACTGCAAAACATTTTGTGAATACAAAGTATTCAAAACACAGTTTTGACTTAAATGTGCTTTAAATTAATGGCAAGACCTGAACATGGTTGTCTAGCAATGATCAACAACCAATTTGACAGAGCTTGAAGAATTGTTATTTTATTTCTGTATTTAATTTTCAATCAATTTAATAACATTTCTAAAAACATGTTTTCACTTTTATGGGGTATTGTGTGTAGATGGTTGAATATGTTTCATGCATTTTGAATTCAGGCGGTAACACAACAACATGTGAAATAAGTCAAGGGGTGTGACTACTTTCTGAAGGCACTGCAAGTGGTATTTAACATTAGTACTGTGCACAAAATACAAAACACAACACTGGAGTACATAACATGCTGTGGACTTCAGCCTGTACAGGCCAGACACATTGCTTTCTTCATCACCTGTCTGGTTAGGATATGAGAAGTTTAACATGTCAGGAGGTAGGTAACATGCTGATGTGTCTTAACCTGCCAGTCGAGTCAGGAGTGAAGGAGCAGTGTGGAGGAGAGCAGGGGGGAGACAGTGACTGACAAGGGCGAGTAAGGGTGAGGTGGTTCTCCGCTCTCCTGATGGAGCCTAATTGTGCATGACCTTTGAACATCTCTCCTGACGGTTAGAGATGCTAGCCCGAGGTGAAGCTTGTTCTGTACCATTTCAAAAGTGGTCAATGTGGGGTTAATGCGAGGTCAATGTGATGACTCGCGGTTGGGTACCTCTAAATTGTATTGAATAAAACAGTAGAAGGAATCTTTGATATGGAGAAGAATTGTAAAGGGAAGGGAGACATAAGGTGACTATTTTAAAGGTAGTCATCCATTTTAAAATATTTCCCTTCCAATTCTCCATTTCGAATAGATGTCTACATTTAAAATGGACGCTGATGGAATCGTCTTAATATAGATAGTTCCTACAATAGGATGACCCATGTTTTCTGTCTTACTTCACCAATGACAGTCTTCCCTTGCTTTCCTTCTTTATCTCCTTTATTGGATCAATAACGGTCCTTCAGGGGTGTCAGGACAGTATTGCAGACACGTGCTACACTGTCAAAATATATCATCTCTAAACACCAATGAAGTACTCTGAAACACCCAAAGTGGTTCTTCAACCTGAATATTGGTGTTTCTAAGAGAGTGTTGTGAAAACACGTTTTGGGGTTTCAGTGCAAAAATATTCTCCTTTGGCCCTTATCATCAGGTAGCATCAAAACCACAGGAGGCTGCTGAGGGGAGGATAGCTCATAATAATGGCTGGAACGGATTAAATGGAATGGCATCAAACACACACTGATTCCGCTCCAGCCATTACCATGAGCCCGTCCTCCCAAATGAAGATGCCACCAACATCCTGTGATCAAAACACAAAAGCCGTTTGTCATACAAACAATGGGTTATAGCCTAAATAATGATTGATGATAAGGGCCAAAGGAGAATATTTATTTGCGTTATTCCACCTTCATTTTTTTCAATGATTTATTTAGACAGATTATTAACAGGAGGGGCAGTAAAATGGTACATTTCATTGACATTTTACCCACTCAACCACTAAGCCACACTATAAGAAATGATTCTGGGGTGAATTGAAGTTGACAACAAAAAACTGCCAACATATACATAATAAAAATGCTTGCAGGTCATGCTGAGCCCATGGTCTGGTGTTGAGGCACCTTGATTAAACCTGATTTCAATCTGTTTTTCCCACTTCTCTGTCATTTGAGAAGTGTCAAAATATTTTTCAATATTTATTTATTCATAGTGGACAACACATTAATCAACATCAATAGTACAATAATGTGTAAGTCCTTTCAAAGATTTGTTCATTTCATTTTACCAAACATAATGTAAGAATAAATCCAACTTAATATAAGTATCTTTCATGAGGATAATCAAAGAAAGAGAACATTGAGTGATTGAACTCATTGGAAGTCTGTCACGACTTCCGCTGAAGTCGGCTTCTCTCCTTGTTCAGTCTCTTCCTCATTGACTGTCCTGCGTTTCCCGTGGTACTAGGCCTTCCCTGGTTGGCACATCATAACCCCACCATTTCCTAGCAACAGAGGGCTCTCACGGGGTGGTCGGGGGAGTGCTCGGGGAGGTGTACAGGGGTTTCCGTTGGTGCCACCACGGTGGAATGTCCAGACCAGGTCTCCACCGTGTGCATCCCCCCAGGATATGCCAATTTGACTCAATTACCACCTCATCGACGGGGGGATTGTGCAATAAATACCCTGGTAGACGCAGCACTTCCCAGGAGTCACGTGTATCCCCTGTCGCAAGAGGAGACGGCGGCTATGGAAACATATGTCTCTGAATCCCTGCGTCAGGGGTACATTCGGTCCTCCACTTCACCCGCCTCCTCAAGTTTATTTTTTGTGAAGAAGAAGGATGGAGGTCTACGCCCGTGCATTGACTATCGAGGTCTCAATCAAATGACGGTGAGGTACAGTTACCCGCTACCTCTTATTGCCACGGTGATTGCGTCAATGCATGGGGCGCGCTTCTTCACTAAACTGGAACTCAGGAGTGGTGCATATCCGGGAGAGAGACGAGTGGAAGACGGCGTTTACTCCCACCTCAGGGCATTATGAGTACCTCGTCATGCCATACGGGTTGATGAATGCTCCATCAGTTTTCCAATCCTTTGTAGGGGGGGGGGGGGGGGGGGGGGGGGGGGGTACTGTCACGACTTCCGTTGAAGTCGGCTCCTGTCCTTGTTCGGGTGGCGATTGATGTCACCGGATCTCTAGCCATCGGCGCTAATCACACTGCATGTATTTAGTCCTCTATTCCCCTCCATGTCTTTGTGTGAAATTGCATTTATGTTATGTGGGTTTTGTTACGCGCCATACTTTTGGTCTATGTTCTGTGTTTGAGTACATTTATGTACTTGTGTGCTTTCGTTGGACTGGAATAAAAAGTGCGCTACACTCTATTCACTACACTCTGCTCTCCTGCACCTGACTTCGCCTCCACTACACACCCTTAACAAAGTCTTTGGTTTTTAAATCACCTTGCATTTCATATCTTGAAACTTGATGTTTTTAGAGGATTGTGGGTAATTCATTTTTAGATTTTTGATTATTTCACACAATGTTGTATACATGTTTGATGAACGAAAAGTATATTTATATATTAGTATTAAGCTTGTTGTGCCATGAGGTATGATGGATCATGATGAATGGACCGCTTTCCAGTTCATGATTGTCAGTGGAAGATGTATAGAATCCTGAATTCTTGCCGTTCAACCTCCAGTTACAGCCGGTGGTGTGAACGCTTTGCTTGACAATACCTGCTAAAATTGTAAAAGATCAAATGCATAAAAAAAATTAATAATCAAGACTACAGAAAAAGTGATCTAATTTTGCATGATAATGGTGTTTATAAGCTTTAGAGAGAGGAATCTTTACCAAAAGAGAAGGTATCTAATTCTGCACTAAACAGGACCCAATCCTTTCTCTCAGTGCTACCAGTCTTTCACAAGGTGTTGCACAACACACCATGTCATGTTTCAAAACATTTCAGGATGATGTGTTTCAATAAGGTTTTGTCTCCATTAAGTTGGTGGCAGCTCAGTTGCCACTAGTTTTAGTGTTACTAAGCAGATCATTTTAACAGTGTACTGCACTGTACTGTATGTCCAAATGTCCTCATTTGAGTGTGACTGACTTCTGTGCTGCTTCCCCCTGTCGCTCAGTGGGAGGTTGATGAACCCGTGCAATTAGGCCTTCTATTTCACTGATAACATGTTTCATGGAGGGATGAAGCGAAGGAGTTTGGGACTGACATGCTGATACTGTATGAAGTCAAACTCTTCTGTTCTTTCAACTTCTCTTCTTTGGCTTTCTTAGTTTTTTTTTTGTTGCCTTTGTTCTAGTCAGTGGAAATATACTGTGGAGTATCTGCATTGAAATTCCACCTCAGCGCACCACATGCTAGCTGCCAAATGTTCCAGTAGTTTATGATAGGAGCTTCTCGTTTACATTTTACACGCTACATGTAATCCAATTCGCTGTTCGTTATAGTTGATAAAGTTTATGAAGACGGAGCATTTTATGATGCTCAGTCCTCCTTGTCTGTCATCATCAACATGCTATACTGGAGTTACCTCAAAATAATACCAATATTTTCAGTCATTTAGCAATTGTCCTTAATTAGTTAATCCAATCACATCTATTTTTTCTCATTCGGCTCAGTTTGGAATCACCGGGGGATTTGGTTGTGTTACGAGGACAGGGATATGCCTTTCAGATGTCATTTGTCCAGGTTTTCTTAATATTCAGACAAAAGCTACCGAGTTAATTTATCTAGGTCATTTTTAAAGGAGGATTAAGGAAATACTATTAAGGTGCTTTTTCCTCACAAGACGTAGTCCTTATCCTCCTCGCCTGCTCCTGTTGTCATCTCAAAGCTGAGGACATTTGGTTTATTTCTTAACCCACTTTTTCACACTCCTGTAGCTCTGCAGCAAGTCTGAAAGGATTCTCAATCGTGCCTGGCATCCCCTGCTGTGGTTGACAGCATTTATCTCATCTGTGTCACCTGCTAATGTAGCAGCGAGCGACAACCTCTCAAAGCGAGCAGACATTTTGAAAATGCCCCACCACAACATGCTGCTATGTTGTTGAATGCTTGTTCATCTTTACACTGATCATTTACCCTGTCAGGGAAAGCAACTGTTTCTCTGTGCTTCAAAAGCTGGACCGATAGGGGGGAAATGTCAGTGTCTAAAATGGATCTGTTACTTAACAGAGCACTCATCATCTATTTTTTGAATGATGTTGACACATGAATGATATTATATTAGAAGTCAAAATGAAGTTCAAATAAATGCTCAATCTCCTGAAATCAAATGTCATTATGTAAGCTATGCTGGTGCGAGTGATATCTCTCTCTCTCAAGCCAGGGAAATGCTTGCTCGGTTAAATAGTGCAAACACATTCACGCTTGACAAACACATGGTTAAATAGTGCAGACACATTCACACTTGACACACACACACACACACAGCAGACACACAATGTGGGAAACCTCCGGCAGCTTGTCAGTACAAATACACCTGAGGTGTCTCTATCCTCTCTCTGGGGATTCTGAACATGGCCCCAAATATTGACACTGCCTTCCAGCCTTTTGGATATACTCCCTGTCCCCAATGAGCTTCCTCTACCTAGGGCTGTTTCGGTGACCGTATTATTACGAGTCATGATGGCAGTCAAATTCCATGTGAACATTTAGTCACGGTAATTAAGCTTTTCCAAGCTCTGATGCTGCTGATGATCATTAGTAGCCTACTTTCACTTGTAACCTGTTAGAAAGACCCGATCACATGACGGAGAGCAATTTGAATGAGAGGTGTTTCGGCAAGCAGTCGGGAGAAGGAAATTATAACTATTATATTCAGCCCAAGGGCACAACGGCCACTGGCCGCAAAGGCATGGATTTTTTTAGAGGGCATTACGGCCACACAAAAGGGATACAGCTGGGAAATTCAAGGCATTATCAAGTGCTTGTCAAATTGTGAATGAGAGACTGATGAAGTGTGTGCAGCCTGCGCAAAAAACAAAGCAGAGCTCATGTCTTTCATACAACTTTTTTCATATACTCTTTAGAGTCGCATCATGCAGCCTTACAATTGATACAAACATTTAAAGATATAGCCCAACATTTGTATCTGTCAAGCCCTGACCATAGTAAGCTGTTTATTCTCTGTGTTGGTTGGGGCGTAATAGTGACTTGGGTGGGTCATCTAGGTGAATTTGTATGTCTATGGTGGCCTGATATGGTTCCCAATCAGAGGCAGCTGTTTATCGTTGTCTCTGATTGGGGATCATATTTAGGTAGCCATTTCCCCATGGTTATTCATGGGATCTTGTCTACGGATAGTGGCCTGTGTGCACCAGTAGCTTCACGTTTCGTTTGTGCTTGTTTGTTTTGTTTTGCTGAGTTTTGATTTATAAAAAAAAAACATGTGGAACTCTACTCACGCTGCGCCTTGGTCTATTCATTTATGACGAGCGTGACAGTATCACGACTAAAGTTACTTAAATAACTCTAAATTAGGTATATAGGAGTACCTATTTCTTTGTGAGCACTCCCTCAAATCGTTTGGAGAAAATATCCTTCCTATTTTATTCAGCTATGTTCAATTGTCTTCTTCTTTATTCTTAAGGTGTAGGCAATATTACATGGATTTGTTAAACTTTTTAAAATGTTGATGTTTCAAAGGTCTTCATCAGACGCTTGTGGAAGCCAGGAGATGCTACATTTGTTTATGTTAATTAATGGTCAATTACCGTGAGAATGGCAGTTATTTGCATGACAATCACCGGCTGACAAAATTTCATGGCCACAGCTCTAGCTGTACCATCAACAAAAATAAACATTGCTTCTTTCAAACATGTACAGTATTTGTGCTTTTGACTATACCACTGTTTATGTAACAGGCAATTCTGTAGGGCAGCTAAATAAGGCTGACATAAGTATTTCAAATTGGAAAAAACAAATTAGTGCTAAGTACAAAGAAAACCAAAGCAATGCTAATATGTGTGAAGCGAAAAAGGAAGAAACAGTTGGCAGACCACACATAGAAGAGGTTTCAGAGACAAAAGTCTCCCTTGGTCATCACACATTTCACAGCTCTGCAACAAAATCATTGGCACCTCCTGTATGCTCAGAAGAATTGTGAAATATATGCCAGAGCAATTTTTTTTTTTACAAATCTCAGATGCTCTCATCCATAGTGAACTGTCGTGTAGAGTAATGCAGGTGTTGGTGGCCTAAAGGGACTGCAGATAGCTTGTGCTAAGGCAGCCGGAATGGTTCTGCAACGTGGTTACCAGAGGTCTTCCATAGAATTACACAATGCACTCAAATGTCCGGCTATCAAGGAAATTATAGAAAATGTGTAACTCCTAATATGTATAGGTAACATGAATGTGTAACATGAATGTGTGTCTTTGTTTTGTGTTTTTGTGCTTCTACCTTGCTTTTGTTGTTTTTCTCATTTCTGTATGTTTTTTTGATATTTCTTAAGGACTCTTAGAAGACTAGAGATCCAAATCAAATCTAAATCTGAGCAGGCTCATTTCTGAGTAAAGTTATCGTTTTCCATCCCACCAAACACACATCTTAACACTTTTCTACACTTTACTATGTTCTAACTCCACAGACAGTGATACAGTGCCTTGCGAAAGTATTCGGCCCCCTTGAACTTTGCGACCTTTTGCCACATTTCAGGCTTCAAACATAAAGATATAAAACTGTATTTTTTGTGAAGAATCAACAACAGCCCCCTTAAGTTAATACTTTGTAGCGCCACATTTTGCTGCGATTACAGCTGTAAGTCGCTTGGGGTATGTCTCTATCAGTTTTGCACATCGAGAGACTGAATTTTTTTCCCATTCCTCCTTGCAAAACAGCTCGAGCTCAGTGAGGTTGGATGGAGAGCATTTGTGAACAGCAGTTTTCAGTTCTTTCCACAGATTCTCGATTGGATTCAGGTCTGGACTTTGACTTGGCCATTCTAACACCTGGATATGTTTATTTTTGAACCATTCCATTGTAGATTTTGCTTTATGTTTTGCATCATTGTCTTGTTGGAAGACAAATCTCCGTCCCAGTCTCAGGTCTTTTGCAGACTCCATCAGGTTTTCTTCCAGAATGGTCCTGTATTTGGCTCCATCCATCTTCCCATCAATTTTAACCATCTTCCCTGTCCCTGCTGAAGAAAAGCAGGCCCAAACCATGATGCTGCCACCACCATGTTTGACAGTGGGGATGGTGTGTTCTGCTGTGTTGCTTTTACGCCAAACATAACGTTTTGCATTGTTGCCAAAAAGTTCAATTTTGGTTTCATCTGACCAGAGCACCTTCTTCCACATGTTTGGTGTGTCTCCCAGGTGGCTTGTGGCAAACTTTAAATTACACTTTTTATGGATAACTTTAAGAAATGGCTTTCTTCTTGCCACTCTTCCATAAAGGCCAGATTTGTGCAATATACGACTGATTGTTGTCCTATGGACAGAGTCTCCCACCTCAGCTGTAGATCTCTGCAGTTCATCCAGAGTGATCATGGGCCTCTTGGCTGCATCTCTGATCAGTCTTCTCCTTGTATGAGCTGAATGTTTAGAGGGACGGCCAGGTCTTGGTAGATTTGCAGTGGTCTGATACTCCTTCCATTTCAATATTATCGCTTGCACAGTGCTCCTTGGGATGTTTAAAGCTTGGGAAATCTTTTTGTATCCAAATCCGGCTTTACACTTCTTCACAACAGTATCTCGGACCTGCCTGGTGTGTTCCTTGTTCTTCATGATGCTCTCTGCGCTTTTAACAGACCTCTGAGACTATCACAGTGCAGGTGCATTTATACGGAGACTTGATTACACACAGGTGGATTGTATTTATCATCATTAGTCATTTAGGTCAACATTGGATCATTCAGAGCTCCTCACTGAACTTCTGGAGAGAGTTTGCTGCACTGAAAGTAAAGGGGCTGAATAATTTTGCACGCCCAATTTTTCAGTTTTTGATTTGTTCAAAAAGTTTGAAATATCCAATAAATGTCGTTCCACTTCATGATTGTGTCCCACTTGTTGTTGATTCTTCACAAAAAAATACAGTTTTATATCTTTATGTTTGAAGCCTGAAATGTGGCAAAAGGTCGCAAAGGTCAAGGGGGCCGAATACTTTCGCAAGGCACTGTAACTCTCTCCCGGTGGCAGACTGTCTTGTGCTCCTCCGTTTACCCGTTCTCTGACCCTCTTTGCTCCGTCTCCTCTCCAGTCGACTCGAATGAAGAAAACTATCATATTCCGCCTAATTAGTGTATGTCCAATTAGGAAATGTTTCAGAATCACTCTTGTTATTCTGTCTCCACTACAGAAAACTGTTAGCACCCTGATGAAAATAACTTCCTAGAACTGACTTACTCAAACTCTATTGAGTGTCTTACACTGTGAACAGAGCCCCAGGACCAGCTTGCTTAGGGGACTCTTCTCCAGGTTCATCTCTCTGTAGGTGATGGCTTTGTTATGGAAGGTTTGGGAATCCCTTCCTTTTACGTGGTTGTAGAATTTAATGGCTCTTTTCTGGATTTTGATAATTAGTGGGCATCGGCCTAATTCTGCTCTGCATGCATTATTTGGTGTTTTACGTTGTACACGGATTATATTTTTGCAGAATTCTGCATGCGGAGTCTCAATTTGGTGTTTGTCCCATTTTGTGAATTCTTGTTTGGTGAGTGGACCCCAGACCTCACAACCATAAAGGGCAATGAGTTCTATAACTGATTCAAGTATTTTTAGCCAGATCCTAATTGGTATGTTGAATTTTATGTTCCTTTTGAAGGCATAGAAGGCCCTTCTTGCCTTGTCTCTCAGATCGTTCACAGCTTTGTGGAAGTTACCTGTGGCGCTGATGTTTCTCTCTCACTCTCTCTCTCACACTCTCTCTCTCACTCTTTCTTTCTTGCCATCTCACATGTCTTTTCTATTTTAAACCAGTATTGTCTGTTTGTAATATGGGAGTTGTAGAAGATCAAGGCTACTTGTACATGCCACTCAACATGAGAGCTCGTCACAATATCATTTTTGACAGTGCTTGTTGCTTGTAGAATTTATTCTATTTTTTCATGTGAGAGAAAGCTTGTGGGTGACTGTTTGAGAGAGACTGAGTCACACAATATAAAATAAGTCAGATTTGAAATGTAATTGTAATGAGAGGAAACTGGTGGGAGATGACCTAAGACATATTCAATTAAAGTTTACGTGTTGCCTACAAAAGGGGGGGGGGGGGGGTCATAGCTTTGTGGCTTTGTGTTTCTCTGCGTTTACCTTTGCTGATAGAAATTGAGAACATTCATGTCTCTGCCACATGTGACATCGGGTTCACAGTCCAGCACTTCACATGGTCACTGATCTCTGAGTGGCTTTTCACATTGCAGGTCTCTGGTGTGACCTACCATGGGGCTGTGCTGTGTTCGTGTGCGTTCCATATGTGTATGTTTGCTGTTAGGCTATGTGGTGTTGGTGTGTGGCTGCCATGGGTTTTTAACTCCCACAGTGAGGGTGGGCCTCAGTGCTTCTGCTCCTGAGCTGACCAAGGACTAAGAGCTTGCAGTGCTATTGTGTGTTATGTGTAGTCTACAACGCACTGCTGAACAATCACAGACCATTGATTTTTGGAAGTGGTATATTTTCTTCAGTACAGACCACATGTAAGAGATGGCAAAAGCTCCTTACACATGGCACCTCCTGCTGTCCTCACCAGCCTTTCCCCCAGTGTGAGCAGTCATGGTCGAGTTCCTTCCTGACTACTTTGCAGCAAATACCAGAACTTACAACGTCTGGATAGGTTTTTAACATATCATCTAACCACATCGTATGACATAGCAATCTGATGCCCGACTGCACAGTTGATGATGTGGCACGCAACCATTGAAGAAGACCAAAGCCTAGCGCCTGATAAGATAGCAAAAGCTCAGGCTGCCCAGCTCGGCATAGATAACATTTTTGGTGAAAATCATTCACAAAAAGATTCCTGCAAAAATATTATTTGAAAATGAACGCAATGCAATGCCTGCATGTCTAGTTGGGCAGGAAGTCGACCATGCCAGAGAGGAAGAGGTGAAGCGAGAGGGTTTTTCTCCTGTCAAAATCTGTCCAAGGTCAGCAGAACGATAAGCAGACCATCTGCCTTCCCGCCTTTTGGACAACGACTCCCATTGTCAGGGCTGAGACAATATATACAGGATCTTGACCACAGGCGGTTGGTGGCAACTTAATTGGGGAGGATGGGCTCGTGGTACTGGGTGGAGTGGAATCAGTGGAACGGTATCAAATACATCAAACACATGATTTGATGCCATTCCGTTCCAGACATCATTTATGAGCCGTTCTCCCCTCAGCAGCCTTCATTCATCTCGACCATGCTCTCCTTCCAATGTTGCTCCCAGACCTCAACTGTGGTCAGATGTGCAGTGGAGCAGCTGCTGTCAATGAGATCGTTAGTTGCCACGGCAACACCCTATAGCCTTCAGCATAGTGAATAGGGAAGTGAGAAGAACACTTAAACTGACCCCAACCCCCTGAAGACGCCACGCCACCCTATATTAAACGTATGCAGTATGTAAGGAAACGTTTGAGCTGTGGGGAAATATCTGTGATTACAAAAGTACCTCTGGGTATCAATTACTTTGGTAAGGTGGAATTACATTGGAATTATAGACATGAGTCTTGGTTCGAATCCAGACTGCATCACATTCAGCCGTGATTGGGAGTCCCATATGGCGGTGCACAATTGGCCTGGGTAGGCCGTCATTGTAAATGAGAATTTGTTGTTAATTGACTTGCCTAGTTAAATAAAAAAATACTTTCTTTCCTGTTCAATCCAAAATATGTTCTCTCGTCTAGTTCCAATGCCCCAGAGAGACACAGTCATCCTGTGTCTATAAAACAGACCATAATCACAGCATTTTAGATGAATAATGATCTTAATCGTTTACTGGAAGGGATCCCCTCTCGAGGCAGCATGCTATTGGCTCTCTGGGGAGAGGGAAAGTCTAGCTCCGGTGAAGTGGGAACAGCATCACAAAAACACACTATCATCTCACAGTATCTAACCTGAAAATTGTCATGTAATGTTTGTATACAAACCCAGTGGAGTGTCCGATCCCTAAAGGGCACAGACTTGCTCACAATGCATTTGTATTAGGTGCAGAAATGTTAGGAATGATGTTAATGCTTGGCTTTCTATGTACCTCTCACTATTCTCAATGGGGGAACCCAGCTTCCTGAAATAAGAGCTTCCGCTTGACTATGTTTTATCGTCAGATCCTTCACTTTCATTCCGTGTCATATTCCCAGTAATTCCCTAAGCAATGTTAACTCTACTGTTTGAAAAATAAAGTCTACTGAGGTTTGCTGCTCCATCCACTTTCGGACAACGGGATACAATCCACATTAACCGTCTCCGAGGAATATTTTTACACAGGCCCCATAATTACTTGAGCGATGAATCGTGAGTTTGGAGAAAAAGGGAGCCATCCCTTTCATGCTCTGCCTGCCTTGAACAGAGACTCAGAGGCTCTCGCCGAGTGTGTCTCTAAAAGATAGGGTAGTCAAGGCTGAGAACCATCCAAATCAGAGGGATGGGATGGGGGGGGGGGGGGGGGGGTAGAACCATGGCCA
Organism: Oncorhynchus mykiss; assembly: GCF_057628025.1. Taxonomy (NCBI): domain Eukaryota; kingdom Metazoa; phylum Chordata; class Actinopteri; order Salmoniformes; family Salmonidae; genus Oncorhynchus; species Oncorhynchus mykiss. The sequence goes on along the minus strand of NC_143042.1, from coordinate 46,771,690 downwards.
GACATAACAATCATTACATTAGACAACCAAGCTCTGGCTTAATCTCTGGTGTGGAATCATGCATCTCTCTCCATTGGCTAGCCACGTCTGGGTTTGTCGGCAGGTATCCTAGTGGTTAAGAGCATTGGGCCAGTAACTGAGCAGGTGCCGGTTCAAATCCCAGAGCTGACTAGGGGAGAAGGTGCCAATGTGCCCTTGAGCAAGGCACGTAACCCTAAATTGCTCTGGTTAAGAGTGTCTGCTAAATGAGTAAAATGTTTGCTCTCTTGACCTCCTGCTTTACAGCAGCTGCCCGCCTCATGAGCAGCATTGTGGGTGTTCTAATCTGAGAATCAATGGGGAGCGGTGGAGGAGTTCTAAGGGATCCTCTTGTGTCAGTGGGGCCCAGGCACAGGCATCGATTGCCTTTTTACGCCAACCCACCCAGGCTCTTTGTAGCCTTTCTCTCTGTATAATGACAACATAGAATACTATTTCAATGAGAAGACCTTGTAGATATTTCTCCGGGGAAATGAATCGTACAGCAAGTCATTGAATGACACAACAAAGGATGCATTTGAGAGAAGCGGCTCTGTACAGATGAAAACAGATAAACACTGCATAGGTACATTATTATGTTCGTAGGAACCGATCAAGCCAGTGCCGTACAGCTAGAGTCTAGTGAAGATGGATAAGTGGACATTGATTCGGATCTGTTCACGATTAGTATACTGGATGAATGCAGTCTGTGAATGAAGTTTTTTGAGGAAGTTGCACTTTGTAGATGTGTAGTGGTTGACCTCGTCTCGCACCGAACGCTCTCTGTGGAACCGCGCTGGGGCTTCAATGGCACGTTGCAGGTTCCCAAATGGCCGCCGTGCCATGAAATCATGAAATCTTAATACTAAAAGTGACGGTAAACAGCACTTCCTGGTCGTCTTGCCATACACAGGCTTTCACTATACATAAAAAATACATTCAATTATACTAAAATAAAGGCACAAGCACGCAATGTACCAGCAAAAGCTACGTCGATTATGATATAACAAACTATCGCTAAGGCCCGGGCCAAGTAAAAGATCAAAATGTTCAACTCTCCATAGGGTCTGATACAGTAGGAGGCTGGAGGCTTTTTCCATGAATGTGTAGTGGATCTTTGATTATGTGATGATGATCCTAGAGAAGCATCTTTCTTACAACTGGATTCCTCGGACTCTCTCTCTCTCTAGATCATGGAGTTGGAGAGATGTCATTAGGGAGGTTGCTCTAACTCGATTCAGCACTTTTGTAATAGAGTGGTTAAGATGTTGAGTGGTTAAGATGTTGAGTGGTTAAGATGTTGAGTGGTTAAGATGTTGAGTGGTTAAGATGTTGAGTGGTTAAGATGTTGAGTGGTTAAGATGGATAAGTGATTAAGATGTTGAGTGATTAAGATGGATAAGTGGTTAAGATGGATGAGTGGTTAAGATGGATGAGTGGTTAAGATGGATGAGTGGTTAAGATGGATGAGTGGTTAAGATGGATGAGTGGTTAAGATGGATGAGTGGTTAAGATGGATGAGTGGTTAAGATGGATGAGTGGTTAAGATGGATGAGTGGTTAAGATGGATGAGTGGTTAAGATGGATGAGTGGTTAAGATGGATGAGTGGTTAAGATGGATGAGTGGTTGAGATTGGATGAGTGGTTGAGATGTTAAGTGGTTGAGACCCAGGCCTACTCTTATATTTGATGCACATTTTTCCCCAGTTCCTTCCATTTGCAGTTGATTTTCTTAGAATTGATGTAAGCCCCCGGCTGGAAGAGGACTTCACATTTTGCAGTCTCACATTTCGGTTGTTTTTCCAAGCATTGTAAATCAAGCCATGGGAAAAATATGATTTAATTTTGCCTGGACAGATCTTATGAATCAAATTGTGCTTTTTTTGTTCTTGTAAATGACCTCTTCTCTGATAACATGTGTTTTGCTTAACAAATTGGAACTACGACAGGATATGTAATTAATTGGATATCTACTACATTGGAATTATGTCTGGATATGGTAATTGTTCCAAATGCTGTTTGTCTAATCTGTTCATTCTCTCTCTCTCTCTCTCCTTCCTGTCCTCATTGGCCCCTTTGAAGCAGAAGAGTATGCTGTCTAATCTGTTTGTTTTCTCTCTCTCTCTCCTTCCTGTCCTCGTTGGCCCCTCTGAAGCAGAAGAGTATGCTGTTGAAGGTAAGGCTACTATTTAGCTCCTACAGACCTAAGATGGATTCTTCTATGACGTTGGTATCCATATTGGATCCTGGTTGCTGTACATTCTGTTGTGCCCTCCCTCTTGGGAGGGGCATTGTCAGTGTGATTGGACAGCGATTATGGTGACTCCCGGGGGCATAAATGACACTGTTTTTAAAATGGAACCACAGCTTTTGTTTCTCTAAATAACATTTCCTACTCTTCTCAAAGTTCCGTTCTTTTCTTCCTTTGTTTGATTATTTTATTTGAACTATTTCTGCATATGGTTTCTCAGTTGGGACTTTATACTCCTATATGTGACAGGGTTGGCAATTGCGAAAGTGATTAATGATTCAACCTAGGAGTAAAATATGTGACTATTATCAAATGCTAATAAGTCGTTGAGATGGAAGTGTTTCTAGTAGGACAGGTGAACCCTGTGATACTGTTTCTGGTTCCCCTCCGACTCCCTCTACTCCCACCTCCAGCGTGGGAGAGCGGGTAAGAGCCAGGGCTGCCAGTCAGGGCCCTTGGGACCACATCAGCCCCTGAGGCTTGTCGCTAGCCTAGCTCGCAGCTCAGCCTAACATATGGGAAGATTAGCATTAGATCCCTGTCTGTCTGGACCCGCCTGTCATTTCCTCAGCAGTACCAGGGGGGGAAATGAAGGAACATCAACCGGATCAGTCAGACAGAGGTGGTGTAGCAAGCAGTTTACCGATAACTCCCCAGACACGCCGTTCCAGACACGTTTGACTCTGTAATTGATAGGCAGGCTGATCCGACCCGTGCTGCGCTGCGCTGTATGCGGCGAGGGCGAGGTTTGCTGGACTGGGAGGGGGGCCGCCATGTTTCCCCCTATCAGGAATACTGGGTGATGGATTACCCCTCTCCCAGGCTGCAGCAAGCTCGCAGGGGAAATTGCTACGGAAAGACACTCAAAGTTTTCCCCCAAAACATGAATAGGATTTTCTGCAGTTGTTGTGCTACCCACCCCTGTGTCTCGGTTCGAGTTTGTTTCATCATATTGGAATCAGAGAGAAGGAGTAGTTTTATTCATCAAATTGGAATCAGAGAGGAGTAGTTTGTTTCATCATATTAGAATCAGAGAGAAGGAGTAGTTTGTTTCATCATATTTAAATCAGAGAGAAGGAGTAGTTTGTTTCATCATATTGGAATCAGAGAGTAGGAGTAGTTTGTTTCATCATATTGGAATCAGAGAGAAGGAGTAGTTTGATTCATCATATTGGAATCAGAGAGAAGGAGTAGTTTGTTTCATCAAATTGGAATCAGAGAGAAGGAGTAGTTTGTTTCATCAAATTGGAATCAGAGAGTAGGAGTAGTTTGATTCATCATATTGGAATCAGAGAGAAGGAGTAGTTTGTTTCATCATGTTTTAATCAGAGTTGAGTGCATATTCCAGTTTGTCTTTACTTCGTGAACCCAATTTGAATTGTGACCTGGGTTTGATATGCAGAGAGCAGGGTTGTATAACAGAAACGGTTTGAAGCTGACATTCTCCCGCTGCGTTTGAATCTGAAGATCAGAGACCTGTCCTGCTATCTCCTCCCTCAGTGTGTGTGTGAGCGCTCACGCGCTTGGCGAGTCACGACCGCCCGTGCCGCCGGGGTCACATGTCGGAAGCGCTGAAGCTGTTGATGGGAAAATGTCAGGGTGGTGGTGGGGGCGGACAGCGAAGGGACAGAGGTCATTTGTTTCCACGTTCCCGGCTGATGTGCCCTGACGGCTCCTCACTCCGTAGCGCGGCCCATGCCTGTGTGAGGAGTTAGGAGGGGGCAGCCAGCTACCTCGCTTTGTGTGTGTGTGTATGTGATCTTGACTCGGAGGAGCAGAGCGAGGACCCATGCTGCAATGATGTGTGGCGATCTGTTTCATGCCCCAGCCCCAGAGGGACTACCACAGCCGAGGGCCCACAGGAGTGGACGGCAGACCTCTACCTGCCACGACTGCCTCCCAGAATGGGAACAAGAGTGCAGAGGCCCAGCAAGAGAGCCATGGGGGTCCTGGGTGACCATTAACATTCATTAGACTGCATAGCCGAGTCCAACTGGGACACATGTCAGTGACACAGCCAACAGGGGGTCCAGCTGAGAGACTACCCAGGAATGGAAGGACGTCGGGATTTAAATCTGGTCTGGCTTGTTATTTCATTTGCCCCTTATATTTTAAACTGATTTTGGACCGTGCAGACACTACTTCTGGCGCCGACAAAGATGGCCGCCTCGCTTCGCGTTCCTAGGAAACTATGCAGTTTTTTATTTTTTTACGTGTTATTTCTTACATTGGTACCCCAGGTCATCTTAGGTTTCATTACATACAGTCGGGAGGAACTACTGAATATAAGAGCAACGTCAACTCACCATCAGTACGACCAAGAATATGACTTTCCCGAAGCGGATCCTGTGTTCTGCCTTTCACCCAGGACAACGGAATGGATCCCAGCCTGACAAAGACGTCGTAAAAGAGGGAAACGAAGCGGTCTTCTGGTCAGGCTCTGGAGATGGGCACATCGCGCACCACTCCCTAGCATACTTCTCGCCAATGTCCAGTCTCTTGACAACAAGGTTGATGAAATCTGAGCAAGGGTAGCATTCCAGAGGGACATCAGAGACTGTAATGGTCTTTGCTTCACGGAAACATGGCTCACTGCTGTTGCAGCCAGCTGGTTTCTTCACGCATCGCGCCGACAGAAACAGACATCTTTCTGGTAAGAAGAGGGGCGGGGGCGTATGCCTTATGGTTAACGAGACGTGGTGTGGTGACAACAACATACAGGAACTCAAGTCCTTCTGTTCACCTGATTTAGAATTCCTCACAATCAAATGTCAACCACATTATTTACCAAGGGAATTCTCAACGATTATAATCACAGCCGTATATATTCCCCCCCAAGCAGACACATCGATGGCCCTGAACAAACTTTATTTGACTCTTTGCAAACTAGAAACCACATATCCTGAGGATGCATTCATTGTAGTTGGGGATTTTAACAAGGCTAATCTGGTCTGGTCTGGTACGGCAACTGCTCCGCCCACAACCGTAAGGCTCTCCAGAGGGTAGTGAGGTCTGCACAACGCATCACCAGGGGCAAAGTAACTGCCCTCCAGGACACCTACACCACCCGATGTCATAGGAAGGCCATAAAGATCATCAAGGACAACAACCACCCGAGCCACTGCCTGTTCACCCCGCTATCATCCAGAAGGCGAGGTCAGTACAGGTGCATCAAAGCTGGGACCGAGAGACTGAAAAACAGCTTCTATCTCAAGGCCATCAGACTGTTAAACAGCCACCACTAACATTGAGTTTCTGCTGCCAACACACTGACTCAACTCCAGCCACTTTAATAATGGGAATTGATAGAAATTGATGTAAAATATATCACTAGCCACTTTAAACAATGCTACTTAATATAATGTTTACATACCCTACATTATTCATCTCATATGTATATACTGTACTCTATATCATCTACTGCATCTTTATGTAATACATGTATCACTAGCCACTTTAAATTATGCCACTTTGTTTACATACCCTACATTACTCATCTCATATGTATAGACTGTACTCGATACCATCTACTGCATCTTGCCTATGCCGTTCTGTACCATCACTCATTCATATATCTTTATGTACATATTCTTTATCCCTTTACACTTTTGTGCATATGGTACTAGTTTTGGAATTGTTAGGTTAGATTACTCGTTGGTTATTACTGCATTGTCGGAAACTAGAAGCACAAGCATTTCGCTACACTCGCATTAACATCTGCTAACCATGTGTATGTGACAAATAAATTTGATTTGATTTGACACTTTGCATTGGTCCAAGGGTAGCTGCTGAAGTTTTGTTAACTTTTTATTCTGGATGCTTTTGGGCAGTTTAAATGTGACCCTTGTCTGGTGTTCCAGGTGTGTCCCAGTTGCAAAGCTATTGGCTCAAAGAAAGATGATTCTAATCTGCAGGCTTGTGGCTGTGGTACCCCTGGGTTTACAAAGCATTTGCACAAGCAGCAGGGCTTTCAATCCCCCCCCCCCAAAAAAAAATGCTCCAGGGTTGGCTATTTGTTCAGAGCTACCGATGTTTTCTTTGACAAATGGCAGTAATAAGGTACACACGAAAAAACAAAGTCTGAACTTTCACCCCAAGTAATGGGCATTTGTGTTCTCCCAAGTCATGATGTTTTAATTAAGAAGTGAATAAGTACTCCCAGAGATGTGTGTTGTGTATTAGTAGGACACAGATACTTTAGGTAGTTATCTAATGGTTCATCGTCTCATTCATCATCTTTGAGAATGCCTGGAAGCCAGAAGCCACCTTGCTCCATGGTTTTTGTCCTATTTTTAGGGCCTTGATCCGTCACCATCTTTGGTCTAATTAGTGATAGTGACCGTGCGTGTAAAGGTTGCTGGAGATTGATGAAACGGGGAGACCTTGAAAGCCCGGGGGACAGAGGTGCTCCTGGAACACGGTTGGTTGACTGCGCTGGCAGACAGTGGAGGCAACGCTTGATGGTCTGCGGTTTCACTGACCCGTTTTCACTGCTCCACCAACCCCCACTGTTCTAGCTGCATCAGAGATGGCCAACCAAGCCCTTTTCCTGGGTTTGGCATAGGAAATACACCTCTTGCTGTAACAGAAACCATACTGTAATGCAGATTTACTCAAACTCAGGCACAGGATTCACATTACAAAGACCACTGACAGATAATATAGCAGATTTATATTTCAAACAATTGTTTTGTTTTGAGCATCATACTGAATGCATGGTCAGATCGAGCCAAACAGACAGTGACAGAGAGACAGTCCGAGTCATGACGAATCACAGTAAATCCACAGTTACGACACGGTCTGTACGAGTTCCCCAGTGATCTGTTTGGGCTGAGGGACGCACCAAGCGAATCCCACTGCTCTAGCTGATGGTCTTTTATTTTCTGGGACATCCAGGCCAGGAGTTAATCTATAAGCTTTGGGAGTTTGATGTTGAGTGGAGATATGGGATTGCAGGTTGAGTGATGACTGTACTGTAGTTATGGGAGATTAGTCTGGATCATCCAACCAGATTATGGATTTTGTTTTTATTGCAGAGAAAATAGAGAGAAAAAATCTATCCTAGATATGTCTGCAGTACAGTGGAGTAAACAAGGAAGCAATAGAACATTAAGGTACTGATGTCAGAAGGGCATTAACCTACTTTTGCATATTATTGTTAGAATTTTTTGAGAGTCTTGTCTAAGTTTATATATTTATATGCATTTGTTTTCAAAGATACTTCTGAGCTTTGTCTATTCAATAATTTATTTGTTATGTAAAGCTAAAGATGAATTGATATCTCAGAATTGACTAGGAGTACAGAGAACAAGACATGTCTTTATGACACGGTATTGAACGACACGGTATTGAACAACACGGTATTGAACGACACGGTTTTGAACGACACGGTTTTGAACGACACGGTATTGAACGACACGGTATTGAACGACACGGTATTGAACGACACGGTATTGTACGACACGGTATTGTACGACACGGTATTGTAGTAATAACAACACGGTATTGTAGTATTGAACAACACGGTATTGTACGACACGGTATTGAACGACACGGTATTGTACAACACGGTATTGTAGTACTGTACGACACGGTATTGTAGTATTGAACAACACGGTATTGAACAACACGGTATTGAACGACACGGTATTGAACGACACAGTATTGTACGACACGGTATTGTACGACACGGTATTGAACGACACGGTATTGAACGACACAGTATTGTAGTATTGTACGACACGGTATTGAAGTATTGTACGACACAGTATTGAACGACACGGTATTGAACGACATGGTATTGAACGACACAGTATTGAACGACACGGTATTGAACGACACGGTATTGTACGACACGGTATTGAACGACACGGTATTGTAGTATTGTACGACACGGTATTGTAGTATTGCACGACACGGTATTGAACGACACGGTATTGAACGACACAGTATTGTACGACACGGTATTGTACGACACGGTATTGAACGACACGGTATTGAACGACACGGTATTGAACGACACGGTATTGAACGACACAAATTGAACGACACGGTATTGAACGACACGGTATTGAACGACACGGTATTGAACGACACGGTATTGTACGACACGGTATTGAACGACACGGTATTGAACGACACAGTATTGAATGACACGGTATTGTAGTATTGAACGACATGGTATTGAACGACCTGGTATTGAACGACACGGTATTGAACGACACGGTATTGAACAACACGGTATTGAACGACACGGTATTGAACGACACGGTATTGAACGACACGGTATTGAACGACACGGTATTGAACGACACGATATTGAACAACACGGTATTGTGCGACACGGTATTGTACGACACGGTATTGTACGACACGATATTGAACGACACGGTATTGTACGACACGGTATTGTACGACACGGTATTGTATTGTACGACACGGTATTGAACAACACGGTATTGTAGTATTGTACGACACGGTATTGTAGTATTGTACGACACGGTATTGTACGACACGGTATTGTACGACACGGTATTGAACGACACGGTATTGTACGACATGGTATTGTACGACACGGTATTGTAAGACACGGTATTGTACGACACGATATTGAACAACACGGTATTGTACGACACGGTATTGTACGACACGGTATTGTAGTATTGTACGACACGGTATTGAACAACACGGTATTGTAGTATTGTACGACACGGTATTGTAGTATTGTACGACACGGTATTGTACGACACGGTATTGTACGACACGGTATTGAACAACACGGTATTGAACAACACGGTATTGAACGACACGGTATTGTAGTATTGTACGACATGGTATTGAACGACACGGTATTGTAGTATTGAACGACATGGTATTGAACGACATGGTATTGAACGACACGGTATTGAACGACACGGTATTGAACAACACGGTATTGAACAACACGGTATTGAACGACACGGTATTGAACGACACGGTATTGAACGACACGATATTGAACGACACGGTATTGTGCGACACGGTATTGTACGACACGGTATTGTACGACACGATATTGAACGACACGGTATTGTACGACACGGTATTGTACGACACCGTATTGAACGACACGGTATTGTAGTATTGTACGACACGGTATTGAACGACACGGCATTGAACGACACGGTATTGAACAACACGGTATTGAACGACACGGTATTGAACGACACGGTATTGAACGACACGGTATTGAACGACACGGTATTGTACGACACGGTATTGAACGACACGGTATTGAACGACACGGTATTGAACGACACAGTATTGTAGTATTGTACGACACGGTATTGAAGTATTGTACGACACAGTATTGAACGACACGGTATTGAACGACATGGTATTGAACGACACAGTATTGAACGACACGGTATTGAACGACACGGTATTGTACGACACGGTATTGAACGACACGGTATTGTAGTATTGTACGACACGGTATTGTAGTATTGCACGACACGGTATTGAACGACACGGTATTGAACGACACAGTATTGTACGACACGGTATTGTACGACACGGTATTGAACGACACGGTATTGAACGACACGGTATTGAACGACACGGTATTGAACGACACAAATTGAACGACACGGTATTGAACGACACGGTATTGAACGACACGGTATTGTACGACACGGTATTGAACGACACGGTATTGAACGACACAGTATTGAATGACACGGTATTGTAGTATTGTACGACACAGTATTGTAGTATTGTACGACACGGTATTGTAGTATTGTACGACACGGTATTGTACGACACGGTATTGTACGACACGGTATTGAACGACACGGTATTGTACGACACGGTATTGTACGACACGGTATTGTAAGACACGGTATTGTACGACACGATATTGAACAACACGGTATTGTACGACACGGTATTGTACGACACGGTATTGTAGTATTGTACGACACGGTATTGAACAACACGGTATTGTAGTATTGTACGACACGGTATTGTAGTATTGTACGACACGGTATTGTACGACACGGTATTGTACGACACGGTATTGTACGACACGGTATTGTACGACACGGTATTGTAGTATTGTACGACACGGTATTGAACGACACGGTATTGTAGTATTGTACGACATGGTATTGAACGACACGGTATTGTAGTATTGAACGACATGGTATTGAACGACATGGTATTGAACGACACGGTATTGAACGACACGGTATTGAACAACACGGTATTGAACGACACGGTATTGAACGACACGGTATTGAACGACACGGTATTGAACGACACGATATTGAACGACACGGTATTGTGCGACACGGTATTGTATGACACGGTATTGTACGACACGATATTGAACGACACGGTATTGTACGACACGGTATTGTACGACACCGTATTGAACGACACGGTATTGTAGTATTGTACGACACGGTATTGAACGACACGGCATTGAACGACACGGTATTGAACAACACGGTATTGAACGACACGGTATTGAACGACACGGTATTGAACGACACGGTATTGAACGACACGGTATTGTACGACACGGTATTGAACGACACGGTATTGAACGACACGGTATTGAACGACACAGTATTGTAGTATTGTACGACACGGTATTGAAGTATTGTACGACACAGTATTGAACGACACGGTATTGAACGACATGGTATTGAACGACACAGTATTGAACGACACGGTATTGAACGACACGGTATTGTACGACACAGTATTGAACGACACGGTATTGTAGTATTGTACGACACGGTATTGTAGTATTGCACGACACGGTATTGAACGACACGGTATTGAACGACACAGTATTGTACGACACGGTATTGTACGACACGGTATTGAACGACACGGTATTGAACGACACGGTATTGAACGACACGGTATTGAACGACACAAATTGAACGACACGGTATTGAACGACACGGTATTGAACGACACGGTATTGTACGACACGGTATTGAACGACACGGTATTGAACGACACAGTATTGAATGACACGGTATTGTAGTATTGTACGACACAGTATTGTAGTATTGTACGACACGGTATTGTAGTATTGTACGACACAGTATTGTACGACACGGTATTGTAGTATTGTACGACACGGTATTGTACGACACGGTATTGTAGTATTGTACGACACGGTATTGTACGACACGGTATTGTAGTATTGTACGACACGGTATTGAATGACACGGTATTGAACGACACGGTATTGTACGACACGGTATTGTACGACACGGTATTGTAAGACACGGTATTGTACGACACGGTATTGTAAGACACGGTATTGTACGACACGATATTGAACAACACGGTATTGTACGACACGGTATTGTACGACACGGTATTGTAGTATTGTACGACACGGTATTGTAGTATTGTACGACACGGTATTGTACGACACGGTATTGTACGACACGGTATTGTACGACACGGTATTGAACGACACGGTATTGTACGACACGGTATTGTACGACACGGTATTGTACGACACGGTATTGTAGTATTGTACGACATGGTATTGAACGACACGGTATTGTAGTATTGAACGACATGGTATTGAACGACACGGTATTGAACGACACGGTATTGAACAACACGGTATTGAACGACACGGTATTGAACGACACGGTATTGAACGACACGGTATTGAACGACACGGTATTGAACGACACGATATTGAACAACACGGTATTGTGCGACACGGTATTGTACGACACGGTATTGTACGACACGATATTGAACGACACGGTATTGTACGACACGGTATTGTACGACACGGTATTGTATTGTACGACACGGTATTGAACAACACGGTATTGTAGTATTGTACGACACGGTATTGTAGTATTGTACGACACGGTATTGTACGACACGGTATTGTACGACACGGTATTGAACGACACGGTATTGTACGACACGGTATTGTACGACACGGTATTGTAAGACACGGTATTGTACGACACGATATTGAACAACACGGTATTGTACGACACGGTATTGTACGACACGGTATTGTAGTATTGTACGACACGGTATTGAACAACACGGTATTGTAGTATTGTACGACACGGTATTGTAGTATTGTACGACACGGTATTGTACGACACGGTATTGTACGACACGGTATTGTACGACACGGTATTGTACGACACGGTATTGTAGTATTGTACGACACGGTATTGAACGACACGGTATTGTAGTATTGTACGACATGGTATTGAACGACACGGTATTGTAGTATTGAACGACATGGTATTGAACGACATGGTATTGAACGACACGGTATTGAACGACACGGTATTGAACAACACGGTATTGAACGACACGGTATTGAACGACACGGTATTGAACGACACGGTATTGAACGACACGATATTGAACGACACGGTATTGTGCGACACGGTATTGTACGACACGGTATTGTACGACACGATATTGAACGACACGGTATTGTACGACACGGTATTGTACGACACCGTATTGAACGACACGGTATTGTAGTATTGTACGACACGGTATTGAACGACACGGCATTGAACGACACGGTATTGAACAACACGGTATTGAACGACACGGTATTGAACGACACGGTATTGAACGACACGGTATTGTACGACACGGTATTGAACGACACGGTATTGTAGTATTGTACGACACGGTATTGAACGACACGGCATTGAACGACACGGTATTGAACAACACGGTATTGAACGACACGGTATTGAACGACACGGTATTGAACGACACGGTATTGTACGTCACGGTATTGAACGACACGGTATTGTAGTATTGTACGACGTGGTATTGTAGTATTGAACGACACGATATTGAATGACACGGTATTGAACGACACGGTATTGACTGCATTGTACGTCTCAAAACAGTCAATTCAGACAACAATGAAAAAAGTATACGGCACGAACACAACGTTCCAGTATGATTACCACCACCATTCTTCTACTCTGCCTAATCTACAGCTACCAAGACACTAACTTCCTTTTCTTCTTGTCACGCTCCCCAGCAATAAATGTTGTCGCTCAAACAGAAGAGGGAACTACAACCAAAACAAAACAGTTGTGGTTTTAGGAGGGGTTCTGAAAGACACTGTTGACTAACAACAACTGTAACCCTAAAGACACCCTTCAAGACCAAGACACTTCCTCTTCATCTCCTGTATGGCACATTCCCTTTGTTCCCCACAATGCTATTGGTTTTCTCACATTGTCATATTGCCGATATGATGATAGAAAACAAACACATTAACAAACAGTATCCCTCCCTCCATATTGCCTTTGGAAAGAGCTGGGAGTTATAAGAGCTGAATGACGTACTGTACTGCTGCAGAGGCGTTTGGAGGGAGGCATTGATCTGCTTCTCCTCTCCCCCCACGTTCTCCCCCAGACCAGGACACTTGAGATAAACAGTGCTAAGGTCCTGGAGGATCAAGCTCAACCCATGTCCATTCTCACAGGCAACAAATTCCCCCTTCTCACACACAGTCACACACACTCTATAGCTCTGCTTTTGTGATAGCACAGTCAAAAAGCTGAGCAGTGGGCGCTCAAATTGTGAACAGCAATTCCAAATGAAATGCATGTGTGTGGCCTTGAACGCTACTCTATAGTGATGTGCGTGGCCTTGAACGCTACTCTATAGTGATGTGTGTGGCCTTGAACGCTACTCTATAGTGATGTGTGTGGCCTTGAACGCTACTCTATAGTGATGTGTGTGGCCTTGAACGCTACTCTATAGTGATGTGTGTGGCCTTGAACGCTACTCTATAGTGATGTGTGTGGCCTTGAACGCTACTCTATAGTGATGTGTGTGGCCTTGAACGCTACTCTATAGTGATGTGTGTGGCCTTGAACGCTACTCTATAGTGATGTGTGTGGCCTTGAACGCTACTCTATAGTGATGTGTGTGGCCTTGAACGCTACTCTATAGTGATGTGTGTGGCCTTGAACGCTACTCTATAGTGATGTGTGTGGCCTTGAACGCTACTCTATAGTGATGTGTGTGGCCTTGAACGCTACTCTATAGTGATGTGTGTGGCCTTGAACGCTACTCTATAGTGATGTGTGTGGCCTTGAACGCTACTCTATAGTGATGTGTGTGGCCTTGAATGCTACTCTATAGTGATGTGTGTGGCCTTGAACGCTACTCTATAGTGATGTGTGTGGCCTTGAACGCTACTCTACAGTGATGTGTGTGGCCTTGAACGCTACTCTATAGTGATGTGTGTGGCCTTGAACGCTACTCTATAGTGATGTGTGTGGCCTTGAACGCTACTCTATAGTGATGTGTGTGGCCTTGAACGCTACTCTATAGTGATGTGTGTGGCCTTGAACGCTACTCTATAGTGATGTGTGTGGCCTTGAACGCTACTCTATAGTGATGTGTGTGGCCTTGAACGCTACTCTATAGTGATGTGTGTGGCCTTGAACGCTACACTATAGTGATGTGTGTGGCCTTGAACGCTACTCTATAGTGATGTGTGTGGCCTTGAACGCTACTCTATAGTGATGTGTGTGGCCTTGAATGCTACTCTATAGTGATGTGTGTGGCCTTGAACGCTACTCTATAGTGATGTGTGTGGCCTTGAACGCTACTCTATAGTGATGTGTGTGGCCTTGAACGCTACTCTATAGTGATGTGTGTGGCCTTGAACGCTACTCTATAGTGATGTGTGTGGCCTTGAACGCTACTCTATAGTGATGTGTGTGGCCTTGAATGCTACTCTATAGTGATGTGTGTGGCCTTGAACGCTACACTATAGTGATGTGTGTGGCCTTGAACGCTACTCTATAGTGATGTGTGTGGCCTTGAACGCTACTCTATAGTGATGTGTGTGGCCTTGAACGCTACTCTATAGTGATGTGTGTGGCCTTGAATGCTACTCTATAGTGATGTGTGTGGCCTTGAACGCTACTCTATAGTGATGTGTGTGGCCTTGAACGCTACTCTATAGTGATGTGTGTGGCCTTGAACGCTACTCTATAGTGATGTGTGTGGCCTTGAACGCTACTCTATAGTGATGTGTGTGGCCTTGAACGCTACACTATAGTGATGTGTGTGGCCTTGAACGCTACTCTATAGTGATGTGTGTGGCCTTGAACGCTACTCTATAGTGATGTGTGTGGCCTTGAACGCTACACTATAGTGATGTGTGTGGCCTTGAACGCTACTCTATAGTGATGTGTGTGGCCTTGAACGCTACTCTATAGTGATGTGTGTGGCCTTGAACGCTACTCTATAGTGATGTGTGTGGCCTTGAACGCTACTCTATAGTGATGTGTGTGGCCTTGAACGCTACTCTATAGTGATGTGTGTGGCCTTGAACGCTACTCTATAGTGATGTGTGTGGCCTTGAACGCTACTCTATAGTGATGTGTGTGGCCTTGAACGCTACTCTATAGTGATGTGTGTGGCCTTGAACGCTACTCTATAGTGATGTGTGTGGCCTTGAACGCTACTCTATAGTGATGTGTGTGGCCTTGAACGCTACACTATAGTGATGTGTGTGGCCTTGAACGCTACTCTATAGTGATGTGTGTGGCCTTGAACGCTACTCTATAGTGATGTGTGTGGCCTTGAACGCTACACTATAGTGGTGTGTGGCCTTGAACGCTACTCTATAGTGATGTGTGTGGCCTTGAACGCTACTCTATAGTGATGTGTGTGGCCTTGAACGCTACACTATAGTGATGTGTGTGGCCTTGAACGCTACTCTATAGTGATGTGTGTGGCCTTGAACGCTACTCTATAGTGATGTGTGTGGCCTTGAACGCTACACTATAGTGATGTGTGTGGCCTTGAACGCTACTCTATAGTGATGTGTGTGGCCTTGAACGCTACTCTATAGTGATGTGTGTGGCCTTGAACGCTACTCTATAGTGATGTGTGTGGCCTTGAACGCTACACTATAGTGATGTGTGTGGCCTTGAACGCTACTCTATAGTGATGTGTGTGGCCTTGAACGCTACTCTATAGTGATGTGTGTGGCCTTGAACGCTACTCTATAGTGATGTGTGTGGCCTTGAACGCTACTCTATAGTGATGTGTGTGGCCTTGAACGCTACTCTATAGTGATGTGTGTGGCCTTGAACGCTACTCTATAGTGATGTGTGTGGCCTTGAACGCTACTCTATAGTGATGTGTGTGGCCTTGAACGCTACTCTATAGTGATGTGTGTGGCCTTGAACGCTACTCTATAGTGATGTGTGTGGCCTTGAACGCTACTCTATAGTGATGTGTGTGGCCTTGAACGCTACTCTATAGTGGTGTGTGGCCTTGAACGCTACTCTATAGTGATGTGTGTGGCCTTGAACGCTACTCTATAGTGATGTGTGTGGCCTTGAACGCTACTCTATAGTGGTGTGTGTGTGGCCTTGAACGCTACTCTATAGTGATGTGTGTGGCCTTGAACGCTACTCTATAGTGATGTGTGTGGCCTTGAACGCTACTCTATAGTGATGTGTGTGGCCTTGAACGCTACTCTATAGTGATGTGTGTGGCCTTGAACGCTACTCTATAGTGGTGTGTGTGGCCTTGAACGCTACTCTATAGTGATGTGTGTGGCCTTGAACGCTACTCTATAGTGATGTGTGTGGCCTTGAACGCTACTCTATAGTGATGTGTGTGGCCTTGAACGCTACTCTATAGTGGTGTGTGTGGCCTTGAACGCTACTCTATAGTGATGTGTGTGGCCTTGAACGCTACTCTATAGTGATGTGCGTGGCCTTGAACGCTACTCTATAGTGATGTGTGTGGCCTTGAACGCTACACTATAGTGATGTGTGTGGCCTTGAATGCTACTCTATAGTGATGGAGCTACCCTCCTTTAGGCTTTCGACAACACTGCCAATGCCATGTTTGTAACATCCCATAAACTGTACATGGTCCCACTTCATGTTGATTAGGATGACTTCTGCTGGCTCTCAGTCCACTAGCCTAGAGCTTGCCATTCAGACAGATGCCCACCCTGTGCTAAGATGGCCGTTGGTTGAGTGTGTTGCTGCCTGTTGGGTCAGGGCCCACAGTGAGAAGAGAGGCCATGGTTAGAGATTCCTTTATACAATATCATTGGGGTGCAATATAGGCTACATCTATCTATCTCAGGGACACACACATTGTTATAATGGAAGCTAGTGACACATTTCAGGTCATCAACAAAGTGATTAACACCCTGGAAATGTATTTCAAGAGTAGTGTTTATCAATGTCCAGTATAAGACCCTAAGTCTTTTTGTCATGATTTCCTGAATGCGTTATGTGATTCTATGTATCCTCTAATGGTATTTGTGCTATTCCCTGAATGCATAGGCTTCTAGCTATTTGAGACAGTGGAAATGCTCTGCTTGAAATGACTCTGATTTTGGAGGGATTTTGTTCCAATCCCCAAGTCTTCCCTCCCCTGAGTGTATTCAAATGAAAATGTGTCTTGCTTCATTTGCCGTGCCTAGGTGGATTTGAAGTGAATTAACAAAATGAACATAGTATTTTAAGTGTTTCCCTGAGGAACAGAGGTTATGGGGCATTTGGAGTTGATATTGTATTGTCTTTAGTTTTGTCATCTTCCATCGCTTAATTTATGCCCCGTCAGGAACGCAATCCCTGTAATCCTCTCTCTCTCTCTCTCTCTCTCTATTCATCTCCCTCTGGCTCTTCCACTCTGTCCTATGCTCATGTACTGTATCTTCCAGGATATCTATCCATCTATCTGTATTCCTAGTCTTTCTTCACCTTTTCAATCTTCCATTTCATTTTCCCTTTCCTCCCTCTCTACCTCCGTCTCTACTTCATTCCCTCTCTATATTGTTCCCTCCCTACCTCCCTCTCTATATTGTTCCCTCTCTACCTCCCTCTCTATATTGTTCCCTCTCTACTTCTCTCTCTATTGTTCCCTCTCTACCTCCCTCTCTATATTGTTCCCTTTCTACCTCCCTCTCTACGTCATTCCCTCTCTACCTCCCTCTCTACCTCGTTCCCTCCCTACCTCCCTCTCTATATTGTTCCCTCTCTACCTCCCTCTCTACGTCGTTCCCTCCCTACCTCCTTCTCTACGTCGTTCCCTCCCTACCTCCCTCTCTACGTCATTCCCTCTTTACCTCCCTCTCTACGTCGTTCCCTCTCTACCTCCCTCTCTACGTCGTTCCCTCTCTACCTCCCTCTCTACGTTGTTCCCTCTCTACCTCCCTCTCTACGTCGTTCCCTCTCTACCTCCCTCTCTACGTCGTTCCCTCTCTACCTCCCTCTACGTCGTTCCCTCTCTACCTCCCTCTCTACGTTGTTCCCTCTCAGGTCCAGCAGATAACATCTTAGGTTGTTGCTAAGAGGCTTATGGGGGATGCCTCAATAGAGGGAAGTGGATTGAGTTGAAGGAGGCAATCTGGACAGGGCACACAATGCTAAGGAGGTAGGAGAGGAGGTGGTTCTAAGCAGTTAGGAGAGGACGGTATTCCCCACCAGAGTCTCCCTAATGGAGCACAGCTTAATTAACATGTGCTGGTCATATTACCTAAAGTCCCAGTGCAGTCAAAACCATCATATTCTGCCCTTTATCATAGTGTAATGGTAGTTTTCGTAATACAACTCCACAATCCTTTAGTCCAGATATGGCACAGGAGGTTGGTAGCACCTTAATTGGGGAGGATGGGCTTGTGGTAATTACTGAAGCGGAATGAGTGAAATGGTATCTAATACATGGTTTCCATGGTTTCCATGTGTTTAATGCCATTCTATTTGCTCCGTTCCGTCCATTATTATGAGCCGTCCTCCCCTTACCAGCCCCCTGTGAGATACGGCTTTATTTAGCTATGGTGCACAGTGTTCCAAATAACACCCACATAACATCCATGACACACGTGTTGAAGTACGCCAGAGTTCAAGACGTTGCGCAATAAGGACTTTTGCTTAACTATGCCCCCGTCGAACACAGTTCACACACAAATGACATTTCTCTATCAAAATGATCTGTGCATTATCCAACACCCCCTCTAATATCCTCCCATTTAACCTTGATACAGCAGTACATGTGCTCTACAATCGGGGTAAAATCGAGCGTGCAATTTCGTTATGCACTTTTACGGTCTGAATGATTGAAAATATCATCAAAGAAGCCATCGGTGTAGCTGTTCAGTAGTACATAAAGCAACGGAGGCCTCGACGACTATGCATTCATGTTATTGCCCAACTCCGTTGAAATATAGTCATGAAAAGTGGGTCTGTGCTCTGAAGAGGTTAAGGCAGCCTTCACACCAGGACTGGTCTAAATTGACCGTCTTTTGTCTGGCGCGGCACGAGGCGCATCCTTAAAACACATATTGACTGGCTTGGTGTGTCTGTTATGGCAGGTGCTTTGAGGGGCGCTGACACTTCCCTGTTTACTGCCTGACACTCCTCCTCACTTCCATAACCAGATTTGTCCATCCATGGCCCACGAAGACTCAAGACAGCCTGAAGTTCTTCTTTCTCCCCTTTTACTTCTAGTCTTTCCAAAGTGGGAGAGGACAGCACTGTGTGTGTGCCCTACAGTACCTGCATCCATTTTGGAATTTAGTTATGATGCGAAATGCCACTGACAGGTATCCTAGAAGTCTTTGCCTGGCTGTGTGACACATGGAGAGATTAAACTTGGGCTCGACCAGAGAGGGAGAAAGCTCATCTCCTACACACTGAAGGGTAGAGTGAAGAAAATAAAAAAGACCCCTCTCTACTGGGCTACTAATCAACTATGTTGAGATAGGGCCCCTGAGAGGGAGAGGCAGAGGGAGAGAGATTCCTCTACTGTGAAGGTTATGTTCAACCAAGTTCTTCTCAGAATTCCACATTGGTTCTGCACAATGTCCCTACAGCAATACACAGGAAGTGGGGAAATATTAGATTTAAGTAAATGCAATGGTTTGTGCTTTTCCTTGGATGGAGTTGATGGTTGTTTTCAGCCTAGCCATAAAGGCTAGATCAGGGCATTCCAACCTTTTTCCTGGAGAGCTACAGTCTTATTGGTTTGAACTGGTTGATTTGGGGTTGGAGCAGAAATCTACAGGAAGGTCGCTCTCCAGGAACAGGGTTGGAGTTCATACACACAGGAGGGTAGCTCTCCAAGAACAGGGTTGGAGTTAAAAACCTACTGGAGGGTCGCTCTCCAAGAACAGGGTTGGAGTTAAAACCTACTGGAGGTTGTCGTGGAAATTTCCTGTATTTACCAAATCATGAGAGCAAACCACACACAAGTCAGAGTTAGTTATCACAAAGTCCATCTTTAATTATATGAGCTCCATCACAACCCTGTGACTCTCAGATCAATTCAGTGTCTATCAATTAATTCTCTGAGAGTCCCTTACACATTGCACCTGAGATCCTTTATAGCAAAGACACACATAGCCAGAAAGCATAGGCATAATTTATCATTCAGCTTTGTCTCCTAAACTATGTCCTTTCTCAAACTCAGAACCTAAACAAATCCTCCATATCAACAGGCATATATCAAATCCATCCTATCTTGACAAGATCACAGAGACACATTGACTAGCACACAGACATTGTGGAGCCAAGAGATACACGCTTGACCTCTCCCCTCTCTCCGGCCCAAGTAACTTAGTCTTGACATAGAACAGATAACTGCAAACCCGGCCACAGTATGTATAAACGTTCTGATGAGAAGTAACTTACAAACATATGATGAATATAAAACATCTTACTTATGTTACCAACTAATTCTGATTATTCCCCAACAAGGTTCTCTCTCCAGGAACAGGGTTGGATTTAATACCCACAGGAGGGTAGCTCTCCAGGAACAGGGTTGGAGTTAATACCCACAGGAGGGTAGCTCTCCAAGAACAGGGTTGGATTTAATACCCACAGGAGGGTAGCTCTCCAGGAACAGGGTTGGAGTTATTACCCACAGGAGGGTATCTCTCCAGGAACAGGGTTGGATTTAATACCCACAGGAGGGTAGCTCTCCAGGAACAGGGTTGGAGTTAATACCCACAGGAGGGTAGCTCTCCAGGAACAGGGTTGGAGTTAATACCCACAGGAGGGTATCTCTCCAGGAACAGGGTTGGATTTAATACCCACAGGAGGGTAGCTCTCCAGGAACAGGGTTGGAGTTAATACCCACAGGAGGGTAGCTCTCCAGGAACAGGGTTGGAGTTAATACCCACAGGAGGGTAGCTCTCCAGGAACAGGGTTGGAGTTAATACCCACAGGAGGGTAGCTCTCCAGGAACAGGGTTGGAGTTAAAACCTACAGGAGGTTCTCTCGCCAGGAACAGGGTTGGAGTTAAAACCTACTGTAGGTTCTCTCTCCAGGAACAGGGTTGGAGTTAAAACCTACAGGAGGGTCGCTCTCCAAGAACAGGGTTGGAGTTAAACCTACTGGAGGTTCTCTCTCCAGGAACAGGGTTGGAGTTAAAACCTTCTGGAGGTTCTGTCTCCAGGAACAAGTTTGGAGTTAAAACCTACTGGAGGTTCTCTCTCCAGGAACAGGGTTGCAGAGCCCTGGGCTAGATAATGGACTGGAGTTCGTAGTTGCATGCCCTCAGAGAACAATATTCTCGTCATGTATTTAGCTAGTGGCACAATTGTGTATGGGAAACTGCAGTGAACTACAGGTGGCGACGTTCAGAGAAATGTGCTGGTAAAATGGAGTTCAATAAGCCACCCAGATGAATGGGCCCGAATCAGAGGAGAAAATGGAAAAACAGCTATTCTCTTTCATCTTCCCTTCATCTATCCCTCTATTTTATAATGGAAAACGGGTAACACTTGAGTGAGTCAACATTTTTGTCACCATTCAGGGCCTCCCTCTTTCTGTCGTAAAAGGGGAGAATATTCTAGAGGGATTTCGCTGGTAATGGCAGTTGATTGTGGTATTTTTCTCCTCCCACTTTCCCCCTCCCCTCTTCCCTCTCTTCTCCTCCTCTTCACTTTCTATTCGTTCACTCCCAGTCGCTGGCGGTCCGTATGAAAATGTGGAGGGCAAATGCAATATGATGTGACCTTAAACACAGATCAGATTCAATATTTCTCAAGGGACCTTGTCTCTGGTGTTGGAAAGAAAATGGTGTTGCTAGTAAAATGGCTACCAGTGTTTCGGTCGTCATGGGTACGATAGGATTTGATTGAGCAGATTTGACACTGTTGTTGTGTTTTTGCGTAGGAGTTCTGCTTGGTTATAGGTGTGTGTACGCAGTCATAGAAATGCTGTAAGGGAAGACTTTACCTGATGCACTGAATCTCAGAAAGGGTCCACCCACCTGCAGAGATTTACTCTCTCTCTCTCTCTCTCTCTCTCTCTCTCTCTCTCCCTCCCTCTCCCTCTCCCCCTCCCCCTCCCCCTCCCCCTCCCCCTCCCCCTCCCCCTCCCTTCTGGGTATATCAACCCTGACCCACTCCCTACTGGGTATATCAACCCTGACCCCTCCCTACTGGGTGTATGAACCCTGACCCCCTCCCTGCTGGGTATATCCACCCTGACCCCCTCCCTACTGGGTATATCAACCCTGACCCCCTCCCTACTGGGTATATCAACCCTGACCCCCTCCCTACTGGGTATATGAACCCTGACCCCCTCCCTGCTGGGTATATCCACCCTGACCCCCTTCCTACTGGGTATATCAACCGTGACCCCCTCACTACTAAGTAAATTAACCCTGAACCCCTCCCTACTGGGTATATAAACCCTGACCGCCTCCCTACTGGGTAAATGAACCGTGACCCCCTCCCTACTGGGTAAATGAACCCTGACCCCCTCCCAACTGGGTAAATGAACCCTGACCCCCTCACTACTGGGTAAATGAACCCTGACCCCCTCCCTTCTGGGTATATCAACCCTGACCCACTCCCTACTGGGTATTTCAACCCTGACCCCTCCCTACTGGGTATATGAACCCTGACCCCCTCCCTGCTGGGTATATCCACCCTGACCCCCTCCCTACTAGGTATATCAACCCTGACCCCCTCCCTACTGGGTATATCAACCCTGACCCCCTCCCTGCTGGGTAAATGAACCCTGACCCCACCCTACTGTGTAAATGAACCCTGACCCCCTCCCTTCTGGGTATATCAATCCTGACCCACTCCCTACTGGGTATATGAACCCTGACCCCTCCCTACTGGGTATATGAACCCTGACCCCCTCCCTGCTGGGTATATCCACCCTGACCCCCTCCCTACTGGGTATATCAACCCTGACCCCCTCCCTACTGGGTATATCAACCCTGACCCCCTCCCTGCTGGGTATATCGACCCTGACCCCCTCCCTACTGGGTAAATGAACCCTGACCCCCTCCCTACTGGGTAAATGAACCCTGACCCCCTCCCTTCTGGGTATATCAACCCTGACCCACTCCCTACTGGGTATTTCAACCCTGACCCCTCCCTACTGGGTATATGAACCCTGACCCCCTCCCTGCTGGGTATATCCACCCTGACCCCCTCCCTACTGGGTATATCAACCCTGACCCCCTCCCTACTGGGTATATCAACCCTGATCCCCTCTCTACTGCGTATATGAACCCTGACCCCCTCCCTACTGGGTATATCAACCCTGACCCCCTCCCTACTGGGTAAATGAACCCTGACCCCCTCCCTACTTGGTAAATGAACCATGACCCCCTCCCTTCTGGGTATATCAACCCTGACCCACTCCCTACTGGGTATTTCAACCCTGACCCCTCCCTACTGGGTATATGAACCCTGACCCCCTCCCTGCTGGGTATATCCACCCTGACCCCCTCCCTACTAGGTATATCAACCCTGACCCCCTCCCTACTGGGTATATCAACCCTGATCCCCTCCCTACTGGGTATATGAACCCTGACCCCCTCCCTACTGGGTGAATGAATCCTGACCCCCTCCCTACTGCGTATATCAACCCTGGCCCCTCCCTACTAGGTATATGAACCCTGACCCCCTCCCTGCTGGGTATATCCACCCTGACCCCCTCCCTACTGGGTATATCAACCCTGATCCCCTCCCTACTGGGTATATCGACCCTGACCCCCTCCCTACTGGGTAAATGAACCCTGACCCCACCCTACTGTGTAAATGAACCCTGACCCCCTCCCTTCTGGGTATATCAATCCTGACCCACTCCCTACTGGGTATATGAACCCTGACCCCTCCCTACTGGGTATATGAACCCTGACCCCCTCCCTGCTGGGTATATCCACCCTGACCCCCTCCCTACTGGGTATATCAACCCTGACCCCCTCCCTACTGGGTATATCAACCCTGACCCCCTCCCTGCTGGGTATATCGACCCTGACCCCCTCCCTACTGGGTAAATGAACCCTGACCCCCTCCCTACTGGGTAAATGAACCCTGACCCCCTCCCTTCTGGGTATATCAACCATGACCCACTCCCTACTGGGTATTTCAACCCTGACCCCTCCCTACTGGGTATATGAACCCTGACCCCCTCCCTGCTGGGTATATCCACCCTGACCCCCTCCCTACTGGGTATATCAACCCTGAGCCCCTCCCTACTGGGTATATCAACCCTGTTCCCCTCTCTACTGCGTATATGAACCCTGACCCCCTCCCTACTTGGTAAATGAATCCTGACCCCCTCCCTACTGGGTATATCAACCCTGACCCCTCCCTACTGGGTATATGAACCCTGACCCCCTCCCTGCTGGGTATATCCACCCTGACCCCCTCCCTACTGGGTATATCAACCCTGACCCCCTCCCTACTGGGTAAATGAATCCTGACCCCTCCCTACTGGGTAAATGAACCCTGACCCCCTCCCTTCTGGGTATATCAACCCTGACCCACTCCCTACTGGGTATATCAACCCTGACCCCTCCCTGCTGGGTATATCCACCCTGACCCCCTCCCTACTGGGTATATCAACCCTGACCCCCTCCCTACTGGGTATATGAACCCTGACCCCCTCCCTGCTGTGTATATCCACCCTGACCCCCTCCCTACTGGGTATATCAACCGTGACCCCCTCACTACTGAGTAAATTAACCCTGACCCCCTCCCTACTGGGTATTTAAACCCTGACCGCCTCCCTACTGGGTAAATGAACCGTGACCCCCTCCCTACTGGGTAAATGAACCCTGACCCCCTCCCTACTGGGTAAATGAACCCTGACCCCCTCCCTACTGGGTAAATCGACACTGACACCCTCCCAACTGGGTAAATGAACCCTGACCCCCTCACTACTGGGTAAATGAACCCTTTCCCCCTCCCTGCTGGGTATATCGACCCTGACCCCCTCCCTACTGGGTAAATGAATCCTGACCCCCTCCCTACTGGGTAAATGAACCCTGACCCCCTCCCTACTGGGTAAATGAACCCTGACCCCCTCCCTTCTGGGTATATCAACCCTGACCCACTCCCTACTGGGTATTTCAACCCTGACCCCTCCCTACTGGGTATATGAACCCTGATCCCCTCCCTGCTGGGTATATCCACCCTGACCCCCTCCCTACTAGGTATATCAACCCTGACCCCCTCCCTACTGGGTATATCAACCCTGATCCCCTCCCTACTGGGTATATGAACCCTGACCCCCTCCCTACTGGGTAAATGAATCCTGACCCCCTCCCTACTGGGTATATCGACCCTGACCCCCTCCCTACTGGGTAAATGAACCCTGACCCCACCCTACTGTGTAAATGAACCCTGACCCCCTCCCTTCTGGGTATATCAAGCCTGACCCACTCCCTACTGGGTATATGAACCCTGACCCCTCCCTACTGGGTATATGAACCCTGACCCCCTCCCTGCTGGGTATATCCACCCTGACCCCCTCCCTACTGGGTATATCAACCCTGACCCCCTCCCTACTGGGTATATCAACCCTGATCCCCTCCCTACTGGGTATATCAACCCTGACCCCCTCCCTACTGGGTATCTCAACCCTGACCGACTCCCTACTGGGTAAATGAACCCTGACCCCCTCCCTACTGGGTATATAAATCCTGACCGCCTCCCTACTGGGTAAATTAACCCTGATCCCCTCCCTTCTGGGTATATCAACCCTGACCCCTTCCCTACTGGGTAAATGAACCCTGACCCCCTCCCTACTGGGTAAATGAACCCTGTCCCCCTCCCTGCTAGGTATATCGACCCTGACCCCCTCCCTACTGGGTAAATGAACCCTGACCCCCTCCTTACTGGGTAAATGAACCCTGACCCCCTCCCTTCTGGGTATATCAACCCTGACCCACTTCCTACTGGGTATTTCAACCCTGACCCCTCCCTACTGGGTATATGAACCCTGATCCCCTCCCTGCTGGGTATATCCACCCTGACCCCCTCCCTACTAGGTATATCAACCCTGACCCCCTCCCTACTGGGTATATCAACCCTGATCCCCTCCCTACTGGGTATATCAACCCTGATCCCCTCCCTACTGGGTATATGAACCCTGACCCCCTCCCTACTGGGTAAATGATTCCTGACCCCCTCCCTACTGGGTATATCAACCCTGGCCCCTCCCTACTGGGTATATCAACCCTGATCCCCTCCCTACTGGGTATATCGACCCTGACCCCCTCCCTACTGGGTAAATGAACCCTGACCCCACCCTACTGTGTAAATGAACCCTGACCCCCTCCCTTCTGGGTATATCAAGCCTGACCCACTCCCTACTGGGTATATGAACCCTGACCCCTCCCTACTGGGTATATGAACCCTGACCCCCTCCCTGCTGGGTATATCCACCCTGACCCCCTCCCTACTGGGTATATCCACCCTGACCCCCTCCCTACTGGGTATATCAACCCTGATCCCCTCCCTACTGGGTATATCAACCCTGACCCCCTCCCTACTGGGTATCTCAACCCTGACCGACTCCCTACTGGGTAAATTAACCCTGACCCCCTCCCTACTGGGTATATAAATCCTGACCGCCTCCCTACTGGGTAAATTAACCCTGATCCCCTCCCTTCTGGGTATATCAACCGTGACCCCCTCCCTTCTTGGTATATCAACCGTGACCCCCTCCCTTCTGGGTATATCAACCCTGACCCCTTCCCTACTGCATAAATGAACCCTGACCCCTCCCTACTGGATCTATCAACCCTGACCCACTTCCTACTGGGTATTTCAACCCTGACCCCTCCCTACTGGGTATATGAACCCTGATCCCCTCCCTGCTGGGTATATCCACCCTGACCCCCTCCCTACTAGGTATATCAACCCTGACCCCCTCCCTACTGGGTATATCAACCCTGATCCCCTCCCTACTGGGTATATCAACCCTGATCCCCTCCCTACTGGGTATATGAACCCTGACCCCCTCCCTACTGGGTAAATGATTCCTGACCCCCTCCCTACTGGGTATATCAACCCTGGCCCCTCCCTACTGGGTATATCAACCCTGATCCCCTCCCTACTGGGTATATCGACCCTGACCCCCTCCCTACTGGGTAAATGAACCCTGACCCCACCCTACTGTGTAAATGAACCCTGACCCCCTCCCTTCTGGGTATATCAAGCCTGACCCACTCCCTACTGGGTATATGAACCCTGACCCCTCCCTACTGGGTATATGAACCCTGACCCCCTCCCTGCTGGGTATATCCACCCTGACCCTCTCCCTACTGGGTATGTCAACCCTGACCCCCTCCCTACTGGGTAAATTAACCCTGACCTCCTCCCTGCTGGGTATATCAACCCTGACCCCTCCCTACTGGGTATATCAACCCTGACCCCCTCCCTAATGGGGTATATCAACCCTGACCCCCTCCCTAATGGGGTATATCAACCCTGACCCCCTCCCTACTGGGGCATATAAACCCTGACCCCCTCCCTACTGGGGTATATCAACCCTGACCCCTCCCTACTGGGTATATCAACCCTGACCCCCTCCCTAATGGGGTATATCAACCCTGACCCCCTCCCTAATGGGGTATATCAACCCTGACCCCCTCCCTACTGGGGTATATCAACCCTGACCCCCTCCCTACTGGGGCATATCAACCCTGACCCCCTCCCTACTGGGGTATATAAACCCTGACCCCCTCCCTACTGGGGCATATCAACCCTGACCCCATCCCTACTGGGTAAATGAACCCTGACCCCCTCCCTACTGGGTATATCATCCCTGACCCCCTCCCTACTGGGTAAATGAACCCTGACCCCTTCCCTACTGGGTATATAAACCCTGACCCCCTCCCTACTGGGTAAATGAACCCTGACCCCCTCCCTACTGGGTATATCAACCCTGGCACCCTCCCTACTAGGTAAATGAACTCTGACCCTCTCCCTACTTGTTAGAGCGTTGGGCTAGTAACCGAAAGGTTGCTGGATCGAATCCCCGAGCTGACAAGGTAAAAATCTGTCATTGTTCTCCTTAGCAAGGCAGTTTAACCCACTGTTCCCCGGGCACCGAAGACGTGGATGTAGATTATGGCAAAAGCCCTGCACCTCTCTGATTCAGAGGGGTTGGGTTAAATGTGGAAGACACATTTCAGTTGAAGGCATTCAGTTGTATAACTGACTAGGTATCCCCCTTTCCCTTAGCCTGCTAAGTTAATACCATCAACTCTAACCGTGTTGGAGGCTTTTCCCTGTGTGTGTGTGTGCGTGTGCGTGTGCGTGTGCGTGTGTGTGTGTGTGTGTGTGTGTGTGTTTGTGTGATATTATATGCCAGGTTGTGATATAACTGTCATTTTTTTTGACCTTGCTAGATGTGTTGGATCAGGCTCAGAAACATTCTCCATAGCTATATTGTAATTCCATGCCCCAATTTAATCCCATGCTGTGGATTTCCATTATAATTGATTGGTTGATGACTTCCTCCTTCGGCATTGAATTGGCCTTGTTTATCGCTTCCATGCAGTTTGTCTTAACATTGGTTGTGTACATTTTTATTTGACAAGGCTTGAAATCCCTATTCTTTGCAACTTTAAGTCTAAAACAAATGAAATGCAACAGAATGTTCTGTGGAATGCACAAGTGTAAGTGGGGAGGTGTGTAGGGAGCGGATTAAACTGGCACGCCTCGCTGTGAGGAGTCGACCTCAACGGCTTGGTCAATGTCGTCCAGGCACAAGATAATGAACTGGTTAAGTCTCTCCCCAATGGCTTTAATTGAACAAGTACATGTCTCACACAAGTCCATCTAGGCAGAAGGCCTTCTGGGAATTGGTTGTTTTGGATTGGGAGGTACAGTCCTCGGTCTCCTGGTAAAGTAACTTAATCAAGAGCCTGTAACCCCATCAAGGCTTCTCAACGTGGACAGGAGAGGCTTCTAGAGTGGAGCATCGAATGTGTTTGGATGTGATTGTTTTGGCATTTATAGTTGGTTTGTTTTAAACCAAATATTTAATCAGAATGATTTCAAGTGGTGCCAGAACATACAGTAACTATTATAATTAGTCACAGTAATGCTTTGTATGAACTGTTGGCATTTTTAGGTGCTTGTTTGATCAGCCTGGAAGTATGGCAGTCTGCTTGTGTCTAAGGCAGGGCTCTCCAACCCTGTTCCTGGATAGCTACCCTCCTGTATGCTTTCGCTCCAACCCCAGTTGTAACTAACCTGGTTCAACTTATTAACCAGCTAAACATTAGAATCAGGTGTGCTATATTACGGTTGGAAGGTGAACCTACAGGACGGTAGCTCTCCGGGAACAGTGTTGGAGGATAAACCTACAGGACGGTAGCTCTCCGGGAACAGGGTTGGAGTGTGAACCTACAGGATGGTAGCTCTCCGGGAACAGGGTTGGAGGGTAAACCTACAGGACGGTAGCTCTCCGGGAACAGGGTTGGAGTGTGAACCTACAGGACAGTAGCTATCCGGGAACAGGGTTGGAGGGTAAACCTACAGGATGGTAGCTCTCCGGGAACAGGGTTGGAGTGTGAACCTACAGGATGGTAGCTCTCCGGGAACAGGGTTGGAGGGTAAACCTACAGGATGGTAGCTCTCCGGGAACAGGGTTGGAGTGTGAACCCTCAGGATGGTAGCTCTCCGGGAACAGGGTTGGAGGGTAAACCTACAGGACGGTAGCTCTCCGGGAACAGAGTCCTGGTCTAAGGGCTAGCCCCTGCCTTCTGTCCAGGTCCCAGGCACTTACGACAAAGAAGTCGCTAGCTACTGTATGTCCAGGGTTGAGTAGGTTACTTTCTAAATGTAATCCGTTACAGTTACTAGTAAGTTACCTGTCAAAAAAATGTCATCAGTAACGTATTACCCACATTTTTGGATTACTTTCCCTTTAAGAGGCATTAGAAGAAGAAGACAGAAAGGATCCATCAAATGCATTTGGTTTGTCAGCATAGTGGTCTCTGACTTTCGGTCAGAATCATTCGGACAAAACAATCTTTAACCTATGTCTTTTTTTCAATGTTGAATTCAATGTGAGAAAACAGAAAGGTCTCGTCATGTATTTTTTTCTCTATCGAAACAATCCTTTCTGAATATAAAAGTAATCTAACAAATAATAATCTAGTTTTTCAAAAGTATCTGAAATCTGATTAGAATATTTTAGATGTTAACGTAGCTGATTACAGTTAGTTTTTTTGTACTTTCAATTTCATATAATCAGTTACTGTATGTGGCTTTTAATCGTTCAACTTTTCAGGGCAGCAATCAAGTCCTCCATTATCAAAGACAGTGTACTAACTGAAAAGAAGTATCAGTGGATGTCAAGTACAGGCTGTCATCGCTGAATCAATACATGAACAAACTACACACTCTGTGCCCGCAAGGCCTACCATTATTCAGGAAAACACGACTAACCAACTTTTGTCTCTGCTTCTAAAAGAAGATTCTTGCAGAAGTTTATTTCAAAAGGTCCTTTAAGGAAATAGCCTTTTCTGAAGACACATCCTTGATTTCGAGAGATTCTGCAGAAGTCCCAACTGGACATTTACACCCCTATCAGTAAATAACTGCTCTCTGTACTCCTATAGCCCTAGCAGTAAATAACTGCTCTCTCTAATCCTATAGCCGTAGCAGTAAATAACTGCTCTCTCTACTCCTATAGCCCTAGCAGTAAACAACTGCTCTCTCTAATCCTATAGCCGTAGCAGTAAATAACTGCTCTCTCTACTCCTATAGCCCTAGCAGTAAATAACTGCTCACTCTACTCCTACACCCCTAGCAGTAAATAACTGCTCTCTCTACTCCTATAGCCCTAGCAGTAAATAACTGCTCTCTCTACTCCTATAGCTCTAGCAGTAAATAACTGCTCTCTCTACTCCTATACCCCTAGCAGTAAATAACTGCTCTCTCTACTCCTATACCCCTAGCAGTAAATAACTGCACTCTCTACTCCTATAGCTCTAGCAGTAAATAAGTGCCCTCTCTACTCATATACCCCTAGCAGTAAATAACTGCTCTCTCTACTCCTATAGCCCTAGCAGTAAATAACTGATCTACTCCTATACTCCTAGCAGTAAATAACTGCTCTCTCTACTTCTATACCCCTAGCAGTAAATAACTGCTCTCTCTACTCCTATAGCCCTAGCAGTAAATAACTGCTCTCTCTACTCCTATAGCCCTAGCAGTAAATTACTGCTCTCTCTACTCCTATAGCCCTAGCAGTAAATAAGTGCTCTCTCTACTCCTATAGCCCTAGCAGTAAATAACTGCTCTCTCTACTCCTATACCCCTAGCAGTACATAACTGATCTCTCTACTCCTATAGCCCTAGCAGTAAATAACTGCTCTCTCTACTCCTATAGCCCTAGCAGAAAATAACTGCCCTCTCTACTCCTATAGCCCTAGCAGTAAATAACTGCTCTATCTACTCCTATAGCCCTAGCAGTAAATAACTGATCTCTCTATTCCTATAGCCCTAACAGTAAATAAGTGCCCGCTCTACTCATATACCCCTAGCAGTAAATAACTGCTATCTCTACTCCTATAGCCCTAGCAGTAAATAACTGCTCTCTCTACTCCTATACCCCTAGCAGTACATAACTGATCTCTCTACTCCTATAGCCCTAGCAGTAAATAACTGCCCTTTCTACTCCTATAGCCCTAGCAGTAAATAACTGCTCTCGCTACTCCTACAGCCTTAGTAGTAAAGAACTGCTCTTTCTACTCCTATAGCCCTAGCAGTAAATAACTGCCCTCTCTACTCCTATAGCCCTAGAAGTAAATAACTGCTCTCTCTACTCCTATAGCCCTAGCAGTAAATAACTGCTATCTCTACTCCTATAGCCCTAGCAGTAAATAACTGCTCTCTCTACTCCTATAGCCCTAGCAGTAAATAACTGCTCTCTCTACTCCTATAGCCCTAGCAGTAAATAACTACTCTCTCTACTCCTATAGCCCTAGCAGTAAATAACTGCTCTCTCTACTCCTATAGCCCTAGCAGTAAATAACTGCTCTCTCTACTCCTATAGCCCTAGCAGTAAATAACTGCTCTCTCTACTCCTATAGCCCTAGCAGTAAATAACTGCTCTCTCTACTGCTATAGCCCTAGCAGTAAATAACTGCTCTCTCTACTCCTATTGCCCTAGCAGTAAATAACTACTCTCTCTACTCCTATAGCCCTAGCAGTAAATAACTACCCTCTCTACTCCTATAGCCCTAGCAGTAAATAACTACTCTCTACTCCTATAGTCCCAGCAGTAAATAACTACTCTACTCCTATAGCCCCAGCAGTAAATAACTACTCTCTCTACTCCTATAGCCCCAGCAGTAAATAACTACTCTCTCTACTCCTATAGCCCTAGCAGTAAATAACTGCTCTCTCTACTCCTATAGCCCTAGCAGTAAATAACTACTCTCTGCTCCTATAGCCCTAGCAGTAAATAACTGCTCTCTCTACTCCTATAGCCCTAGCAGTAAATAACTGCCCTCTCTACTCATATATCCCTAGCAGTAAATAACTGCTCTCTCTACTCCTATAGCCCTAGCAGTAAATAACTGCTCTCTACTCCTATAGCCCTAGCATTAAATAACTGATCTACTCCTATACTCCTAGCAGTAAATAACTGCTCTCTCTACTCCTATAGCCCTAGCAGTAAATAACTACTCTCTCTACTCCTATAGCCCTAGCAGTAAATAACTGCTCTCTCTACTCCTATAGCCCTAGCAGTAAATAACTACTCTCTCTACTCCTATAGCCCTAGCAGTAAATAACTGCTCTCTCTACTCCTATAGCCCTAGCAGTAAATAACTGCTCTCTCTACTCCTATAGCCCTAGCAGTAAATAACTGCTCTCTCTACTCCTATAGCCCTAGCAGTAAATAACTGCTCTCTCTACTCCTATAGCCCTAGCAGTAAATAACTGCTCTCTCTACTCCTATTGCCCTAGCAGTAAATAACTACTCTCTCTACTCCTATAGCCCTAGCAGTAAATAACTACCCTCTCTACTCCTATAGCCCTAGCAGTAAATAACTACTCTCTACTCCTATAGTCCCAGCAGTAAATAACTACTCTACTCCTATAGCCCCAGCAGTAAATAACTACTCTCTCTACTCCTATAGCCCCAGCAGTAAATAACTACTCTCTCTACTCCTATAGCCCTAGCAGTAAATAACTGCTCTCTCTACTCCTATAGCCCTAGCAGTAAATAACTGCTCTCTCTACTCCTATAGCCCTAGTAGTAAATAACTGCTCTATCTACTCCTATAGCCCTAGCAGTAAATAACTACTCTCTGCTCCTATAGCCCTAGCAGTAAATAACTGCTCTCTCTACTCCTATAGCCCTAGCAGTAAATAACTGCCCTCTCTACTCATATATCCCTAGCAGTAAATAACTGCTCTCTCTACTCCTATAGCCCTAGCAGTAAATAACTGCTCTCTACTCCTATAGCCCTAGCAGTAAATAACTGCCCTCTCTACTCCTATAGCCCTAGAAGTAAATAACTGCTCTCTCTACTCCTATAGCCCTAGCAGTAAATAACTGCTATCTCTACTCCTATAGCCCTAGCAGTAAATAACTGCTCTCTCTACTCCTATAGCCCTAGCAGTAAATAACTGCTCTCTCTACTCCTATAGCCCTAGCAGTAAATAACTACTCTCTCTACTCCTATAGCCCTAGCAGTAAATAACTGCTCTCTCTACTCCTATAGCCCTAGCAGTAAATAACTGCTCTCTCTACTCCTATAGCCCTAGCAGTAAATAACTGCTCTCTCTACTCCTATAGCCCTAGCAGTAAATAACTGCTCTCTCTACTTCTATAGCCCTAGCAGTAAATAACTGCTCTCTCTACTCCTATTGCCCTAGCAGTAAATAACTACTCTCTCTACTCCTATAGCCCTAGCAGTAAATAACTACCCTCTCTACTCCTATAGCCCTAGCAGTAAATAACTACTCTCTACTCCTATAGTCCCAGCAGTAAATAACTACTCTACTCCTATAGCCCCAGCAGTAAATAACTACTCTCTCTACTCCTATAGCCCCAGCAGTAAATAACTACTCTCTCTACTCCTATAGCCCTAGCAGTAAATAACTGCTCTCTCTACTCCTATAGCCCTAGCAGTAAATAACTGCTCTATCTACTCCTATAGCCCTAGCAGTAAATAACTACTCTCTGCTCCTATAGCCCTAGCAGTAAATAACTGCTCTCTCTACTCCTATAGCCCTAGCAGTAAATAACTGCCCTCTCTACTCATATATCCCTAGCAGTAAATAACTGCTCTCTCTACTCCTATAGCCCTAGCAGTAAATAACTGCTCTCTACTCCTATAGCCCTAGAAGTAAATAACTGCTCTCTCTACTCCTATAGCCCTAGCAGTAAATAACTGCTATCTCTACTCCTATAGCCCTAGCAGTAAATAACTGCTCTCTCTACTCCTATAGCCCTAGCAGTAAATAACTGCTCTCTCTACTCCTATAGCCCTAGCAGTAAATAACTACTCTCTCTACTCCTATAGCCCTAGCAGTAAATAACTGCTCTCTCTACTCCTATAGCCCTAGCAGTAAATAACTGCTCTCTCTACTCCTATAGCCCTAGCAGTAAATAACTGCTCTCTCTACTCCTATAGCCCTAGCAGTAAATAACTGCTCTCTCTACTCCTATAGCCCTAGCAGTAAATAACTGCTCTCTCTACTCCTATTGCCCTAGCAGTAAATAACTACTCTCTCTACTCCTATAGCCCTAGCAGTAAATAACTACCCTCTCTACTCCTATAGCCCTAGCAGTAAATAACTACTCTCTACTCCTATAGTCCCAGCAGTAAATAACTACTCTACTCCTATAGCCCCAGCAGTAAATAACTACTCTCTATACTCCTATAGCCCTAGCAGTAAATAACTGCTCTCTCTACTCCTATAGCCCTAGCAGTAAATAACTGATCTACTCCTATACTCCTAGCAGTAAATAACTGCTCTCTCTACTCCTATAGCCCTAGCAGTAAATAACTACTCTCTCTACTCCTATAGCCCTAGCAGTAAATAACTACTCTCTCTACTCCTATAGCCCCAGCAGTAAATAACTGCTCTCTACTCCTATAGCCCCAGCAGTAAATAACTGCTCTCTACTCCTATAGCCCCAGCAGTAAATAACTACTCTCTCTACTCCTATAGCCCTAGCAGTAAATAACTGCTCTCTCTACTCCTATAGCCCTAGCAGTAAATAACTGCTCTCTGTACTCCTATAGCCCTAGTAGTAAATAACTGCTCTATCTACTCCTATAGCCCTAGCAGTAAATAACTACTCTCTGCTCCTATAGCCCTAGCAGTAAATAACTGCTCTCTCTACTCCTATAGCCCTAGCAGTAAATAACTGCCCTCTCTACTCATATATCCCTAGCAGTAAATAACTGCTCTCTCTACTCCTATAGCCCTAGCAGTAAATAACTGCTCTCTACTCCTATAGCCCTAGCAGTAAATAACTGCTCTCTCTACTCCTATAGCCCTAGCATTAAATAACTGATCTACTCCTATACTCCTAGCAGTAAATAACTGCTCTCTCTACTCCTATAGCCCTAGCAGTAAATAACTACTCTCTCTACTCCTATAGCCCTAGCAGTAAATAACTACTCTCTCTACTCCTATAGCCCCAGCAGTAAATAACTGCTCTCTACTCCTATAGCCCTAGCAGTAAATAACTACTCTCTCTACTCCTATAGCCCTAGCAGTAAATAACTGCTCTCTCTACTCCTATAGCCCTAGCAGTAAATAACTGATCTACTCCTATACTCCTAGCAGTAAATAACTGCTCTCTCTACTCCTATAGCCCTAGCAGTAAATAACTACTCTCTCTACTCCTATAGCCCTAGCAGTAAATAACTACTCTCTCTACTCCTATAGCCCCAGCAGTAAATAACTGCTCTCTACTCCTATAGCCCCAGCAGTAAATAACTACTCTCTCTACTCCTATAGCCCTAGCAGTAAATAACTACTCTCTCTACTCCTATAGCCCTAGCAGTAAATAACTGCTCTCTCTACTCCTATAGCCCTAGCAGTAAATAACTACTCTCTCTACTCCTATAGCCCTAGCAGTAAATAACTACTCTCTACTCCTATAGCCCCAGCAGTAAATAACTGCTATCTCTACTCCTATAGCCCTAGCAGTAAATAACTGCTATCTCTACTCCTATAGCCCTAGCCGTAAATAACTGCTCTCTCTACTCCTATAGCCCTAGCAGTAATTTAAAAAAATCCTTTACATGTGCCTTATTCAGTGGTTCTCCAAACCGTTGTCCTAAATCTGATCCCTATCTAGTATATGTGATCATGGGGAAAAGGTTTTTTGACCTTTTCGGTAAAATGTTAGGCTAAATTAGTTGTTCGTCGCCGGACGTGGAAGCCATGCTAAAGCTTCACACTGAGTGAATGTTCTCTATGACAGCCTACCTGACTTCTAACCTTTGAGTTACACAGAGAAGTAGAACCTAACTCTGAGTTGGTGGTATAGTTCTCTTTCCTCTGACATTATGTCTCAATGACTCAGCGTTGTTACTGGGAGATTTCAGTCCCTGGTTATGAAACTAGAACACAGCAGGAGGACTGTAAGCACGAACAAAAACCATACCCAAAGAGACACAGCATTATGGGTAATATGTCTGTAAGACGATGTGGCATGTAGGCAGTGTGCAGAGAACAGAAGTGTTTGGAAAGATGAAAAAAAAACAGCTATTAATTTGTGGGTCTTTGACTCTGATTGCAATCCCGTAATTAAGGGAAAAGTTTTGATTTGTGTGGTGTTCGATCCAACAGGACCCAGTCCTAATTATGTAGCCATCCATATTACGAAACCATTTCCCCCATTTAGTTCATCTAACTAACAGTAATCCAGCTCTGAGCCACCAGCCCCTGGAGCGCCTTATTATTCATTACCTTACATAATAGCTTTTAAAATAAATACCAGCACATTCACTCAATGAGCATTAGTTATTGCTGCATAGTAATCAGGCACTTGAGCGTGTGTGTTTGTGTGTGTGTCCACCACCAGATTAGCTTTTTCAGACAGCCAATATAAAGTGCCCTGATGTCCAACTCTTTATATAATTGTTCAGCAACATATTCAGAACAGACGTTCTTCTTTTTATTTTGCTGATACATTTGGTACACGTGATTGTGTTCTGAAGTATTGCACATTGTCTGAGATGATCACCAATGTTATTGGAGACAGAGACACCACACGTGTCTCTGTCCCTGCCTGCCTGCCTGCCTGCCTGCCTGCCTGCCTGCCTGCCTGCCTGCCTGCCTGCCTGCCTGCCTGCCTGCCTGCCTGCCTGGCCTGCCTGCCTGCCTGCCTGCCTGCTTGCCTGCTTGCTTGCTTGCTTGCTTGCTTGCTTGCTTGCTTAAAGGCATAGCTAAGGGGCCAGCCAGGCATTTCTGCTGAATGTCCAGGACCCCCACTATCTCTACTCTATCAGCGTTGAGTTGACATTGAGATGAAAAGTACTACTGCAGTGTAGTTCAGACCTATTCAGTGTCTCTCTCCTAGACTTCCCAATCTCTGACTCGTGTAGCGTCCGTCTGTCCTCGAGGCTTCCTTTGAAGACAGAGCTGAAGAAAGAATCTAGGGTTACTGACTTTGGAAGTCTCTCTAACATAATATACAGTACAGTACAAAATGAATACAAGGACTTCTGAACACCCTGTTCAGACGAGGTCTTCCTTAGCCAGTCGATATCTTTTAGAGTTGAGTAATTGAATTTTGCCTGTTTGCTGCAGCTTGGGTTCATCGTCCTGTGTAAGAGGAAACCTGTGGGAGGGGAATACATATGTTTCGAATTAAAGGGACATGAGGGGAAAGCAGGAGTGTTGGAAGGGAGCACCAAGAAATGTAAACAGTGTGACTTGTCCTCCGTCTCCTCAGCTGATAGCTTCCTCTGTTACTATGAAGATGAGAGTTCTATGATCTTGGTCAAAGGAAAGAAATACCATAGAGTACGCATGGTAAAATGGACGAGTTGTAATGGAGTGTGCAGTACCTGGAGAGGACAGATATTTACAGGATGTAGATAGTGTTCCTGTTCTTTCAATTGCTTAAGGAGTAACCAAGAGAAAATACTTTTTTTGGCTAACAGTGCACATGCCTTTGTCTGACCAGGGTCCCAATATGTATACAGTACGGAGATGGCATTAGCATATTCAATATTTCTCAGTGATTATAATGTACATAATGCCCTCTATTGCCTACTTAAAGCTAGCAGTAGGCCACCCATTACTGATTGTGCTCTCTCACCCTCTTGATGCAAAGACTGTCACACTGATCAGTGAGTTCAACGAAGAGAGCCAGAGTCAATGTTTATTTTATTTTCAGGTAGTTAAAGTCCAGTCATCATGTCCTCTTCCATTCCATATCTCTGGCTATTATGGCTCCCTTTTGCTCACTCCTCTCCCTCTTCCTCTTTCCCCTCCTTCATCCTCTCTCTCTCTCCCACTGTACCTTTCCCTCTCTCCCCTCCCTCTTCCTCTCTCTCCCTCCCTCTCTCAATCTTCCTCTCCATTTCTCCCCATTTCTCCTTCTTCTCTCCTCCCTCTTCCTCCCTCCCTTTCCCTCTCTCTCTCTTCCTCTCTACCTTTCCCTCTCTCTCTGGCTAAGTTCAACATTGACTGTGGGCTAATAATTAAGGACTATGATCGAGCATCGGCAGAAATGTCATCCATATTTGATAAGGTCTCTCTCCTCCCTCCTCTCCCCATTACACACAATGAGGGGTGGCTGTAATCAGCATTTCGGAAATGCAGGCAAATAATTATTTACTCAGATAATGGCAGTATTTATACAGGCGACGGGTGGGCTTGATTTTGTGATATGATAAAAGCAACACTGATTAGGTAATGACATAGTTGGATGCCTATCAGATATAGTCCCCGTACCCAGCCTGTTGATATGTCATAGTCAGGCAGGTTATATTATCAGTATAATTTACAATACACACTTATGTACATGATCTTACCTACATAGTTTATGAAACGCTCTGATCTCTTGATTTACTGAAGGTCAATGGAAACAGGTTTAATAACCTTATCGTGTCCCCGTACATACAACGTAATATAATAAATCAGACGCCTTCTGCTAACACAAGGCTGTCTGGAGTAGACTAGCTTGAATAGCTATTGTCAATATTTCAGAGTCCCCCTGTAAAGTGGCTACTTTTTTTTAACGAGCCAGACCCCATTTCTGGAGGGCAGAGGCATGTTCAAGGGAACGTGGATTCACAAATGAGATCATCCTGAACGCAGTGTTATGGAGAGGACATTTAAAGATTAGCAGCAGAGACGTTGAAATGGCATCTGAAATTAGACAGCGGAATTCACTTGGGTCACATTGAAATGTAATGATATTTGAGGAACGGATTAAGAGTTTTTAAACAAATGGTGCACATTTAAAATTGGCCCTTGGAACACCTTCAGCAATAGCCTGGTTTGAGCAATTGCTCTGTCTGTATAACCTTGGAAGGAGAAATAATGTTGCGTCTGCTGCTGTTCAACATAACAACATTGAAGTTCATCAGAATACACTCTCGCACAGAGGAGGGAGTTTATTCCTTTTCATTTGGCTGACCCAATTGGACTCTATTCCCTTGTTTTGACAATTGTGCCACAAATGGGACCGATGCCCAGAACTCACACAAGTCTTCTGAAATGAAATCCCTGCCAATGCAAGGCACTGCAATTGGATGATCACATGCACATTATGCAACCGACTCTTGTCACAAACAATTCCAAACAAGATGCAGTAAATGGATAACATTACAGCAGGAAAACCTGTGAAGGGCCAATTCTGAGTTAGACAACACTGGCTATCCCCATGTGATAGTAAGTACCTCTCAGTCCTCCACTTTACTCTATTTGTCCTCCTACTGTCCTGTCTCTCTCCGTAGCCCACCTCAGAGGAGGCTGAAGCAGCGCCGGCAGATGTAGCTGTTCCCTTCGAGTGACAGGCAGACACATACACACCTTGGGCCCCGTGGCCCCTCCCCCCGTGGTCCCCCGTTTGGCCAAGCTGTTTTTAATTCTCTGCAGGCAGACGGGTGGAATAATTGAATGATTGGAGTGGCGGAGTCCCAGGTAACAGAGGATCTATCTCTGCCTTGGCATCTCTTTCACTTAGTCAAAATGAAGAGGTTGTTGTTGTTGGTGGTGCTGAAGGGTAGGGAGGAGTGTGTCATGCCTCTTCGTGCTTTTACTGATTGGAGATGAACGGCTGTTTCGGTAGCTGTTTGGAACCCTGGAGAAGGGAAATGGAATGGACATGGCTTTATAGCTGTAGTGTAGAATACTGACTAAGGTATTTTATGGAATTCAACTATCGTAAGTGATATTCAACTAATAACTCACAAGGTGTGTGATTTCAGAACCGTACCCATGTTCTGGGTCTGTTTACCTTTGTAATGAACCAATATTGTTCCGTGTTGCCAAGATCTGGGTTGACTCTCCACTTCAAAAACAATCGCATGTAATCCCAACACAAGATAACAATTAAAGTGGTTTCAGAGACCTGTCTCCTTTTAGATGTGGCTTTATCTCACCCCGTTGCCTACCTAAGACCCCCTTCAGTGTATTTCTGTAAACATTGTGGAGTTTATTGGCGCATTAATTTCCCCAAGCAAGCGTTAAACCGCCGATATGCAGATAAAGACAATAACTATGCACATATTTATCTACAGTAAACACAGCATCTCCGTAAAACCGTTACCCTTTTGACGTTTATTGCCTTCGCACAGCTTTGCTGCTCTTGCCAGCACAGCATGAATGGAAATAAAAGCTCACATTTATGCTTATTGCAATCTGTCTCACTTCAATGGAAAAAATAGAGCTGGCGACAGGTGGTGATTTTTTTTTATGCTGGAGCGAATCCAAAATGGCCCCCACACAGGATGTGAACTTGTTTGTTTACTAGTTGTTGTGTATAAGCTTTTCTTGGCCAGATGTCAGAGGCTTATGAGGCAGACTGAGGAGTTTGGGTGTGTAGACTAGACCCACTGGGCAAAAACTGTTTGAATCAACGTTGTTGCCAAGTCATTTCAACCAAAAAAGTAAATGTGATGACGTTGAATCAATGTGGAAAACTGATTGGATTAGCAACAAGTCATCGTCATGGAACTTTCAACCTACCTTCAGCCTAAATCCAATGACGGAGTGACTTTTTTGTTGGAATTCACGTTAGTTGACAACTCAACCAAACGTAAATCAAAACTACACGTTGAACGGACGTCTGTGCCCAATGGGGAGGCAGGGTTAATGTAAACAGAACAGGGCCTAGGTTTAGATGGAGAGCATGCCCCGAGCCAGGTCAGGATGGACCCAGCCACCTCTCTATTTCAAATGAACTACATTGATCGCTGTTCTCTGGAAATATCGATCCCCAGTTGAAAAAGAACAAGAGTACCATTATCTGTCTGTGATCCGGCCGACCATAATCGCTCGGTTTGTTGGTGTGAGCCCAAACACCTCAGTGCTGTGCTTTACCTGTGACTTGTTCCAGGTAAAATTGGTAACATTTATTGTCAGTTTCGATCTTTATAATCAAAGATTGAGCAGTACCTCATGTTCATCCTTTACCTAAATATCTTGTTCAAAGGAAACTTAAAAGCATGCATATGATGTGGCTAACAATGGCTAGCAGTTAGCACTATAAGCTAACACTATAATCAATGTGATACTTTACAGCTCCTTATGACAGGCTCCAGACAACACTAAAATAAATGGAATATATTTGTTTACAAGATAACAACAGAAGCCGGCAGACGGTCTCCAACAGCCATTAGTGTAATAAACACCACCAAAGACCCTGAGGAGACCAATTGACCTGCTATTTACTGCCCTCATGCTCTTTACTGTGGACAGAAGAGATGCCAAAATGCTGTAGCTTGTTATGTATATTTATCTCTTTTCAACGCTGGCCAGACAGTGAGCGGCCGTAGTCCCACTGTGTTTCACTGATACTAGGAATGTTTCTCAGTTCTCAACTGTGGGAAAAGTGGTCGGTTACACTTTATTTGTAGTGTGTAGAGCGTCTACAGATGGACTGTCAATAACACTTCAACTAACTATCTACTAACACTAACCCTAACCTTAACCCTTATTCTAATCCTAAACTTAATTCCAAACCTAACCTTAACTCTTTATTCTAAACCTAACCCTAACCGTAACCTTAGCATAATGTGTTGACAGTATGATCATCTGTAGAGCGTCTACACATGTACTATCTGGACGATCCAAATGAAGTGTGATCAACTGGTCGGATCTCCAAAGTGCAGATACAACCCCATTAATATGCAGAAGACAAATCAGATAACTGGCTATTTTGCACAGGACGTCTGACTGTATTGCACGTAGTAATGTAAAGTATGCAGTGGCTGACTAAGGCTTATGGACAAATGTACAGTACTATATATGACCAGATTTCTCTATGTGAGCTTAAGTCTAATTTTGTGATTTCCTTTTTTTTAAATGTTTAATAAAAGGACAAACTCGGAGCATCAAAATGGTATATCACATACACTGTAGTTGGAGGAAACATGGGAACCTTATCTTGCTTTGAAAGTTAATAAACTTGTTCTATAAAGTAGGAGAAAAAAACCTTGCATATGTTGCTGATATTTTCACACAGGGAAGAGCCCATTCTGTTATAGACTGAAGTCTGCGACATGACAGACCAATCAGGATTCAACTCTCAGCATGTCCAGCCCCTCATTAGCTCAGCCAATCATGGCAAGCCAGGAAAGATTCTGTCTTTCTTCCTATATAACTCAGTGCTTTCTCCTTGGCTTAACTCGTAATTTAACATTTGCGTTCATATTTACCGATCATATACACTTTTGTTATTAAGGTTCAAGTTCACATGTTCAAGAAGGCATTTCTGCAACAATAATTGTTTTTATATATTTTTTTCAAACTGCCCTACTGTGAAGTAAGAAGTAGAGCTAAATGCCCAGCTTCCTGAATCTCGTCACACACACACACACACACACACATATATATATATGTATATATATATATATATATGTACAGGTCCTAACCTGGTCCTATATATATATAT
Source organism: Oncorhynchus mykiss (assembly GCF_057628025.1). Lineage (NCBI taxonomy): Eukaryota > Metazoa > Chordata > Actinopteri > Salmoniformes > Salmonidae > Oncorhynchus > Oncorhynchus mykiss. The sequence continues at coordinate 46,728,019 of NC_143042.1, read as the reverse complement.
ATATATATATAATGTGTGTGTGTGTGTGACAGGTTAGGACCTGTACACAGGTTAGGACACCAAAGCAATGCCCTATTTGGAGTCTTTTCACCAAGTCTTATAAGTCTTATGGTAAAATGTACTGTAGGGTGCAAGTTAGCATTTCGTTGGACGGTGTATACCATGTGTATCCCGTACATACGACTACAGTAATAAAACGTCAGTCAGGGATAATATTGCTGTACGGTGTTCATATTAGGAACCACACCAAGTGATTCTGGCACAACTTCCATGGATGTGTGTCCTAATATGGACACCGTAGTTGTAACAAGGTTATTAGCAACCTGCTCTCTCTCTCTCTCTCTCTCTCTGGAAGCAGGCGGGCGGACCTCTGTGTGACCAAGTAGTGTTTTACAACGTGTCGTAACACTTCTGTACAGGCAACAGACCTCCTCAGTGCTCTAACGCGGCCCATTACATTTTCATATGGCCTAATAAGTCCTGAATATCTAACCCCAGAAAGAGAAGTCTTTCTGAATTATGAATCAGCCAGGTGAGAGAGATCATGATGGAATGGTATTTTCTGTGAAACACGTGCAGCCGACTAGAGGATTTGTAGGAGTGTTTAAGAGTGTTTGCGGCTTTTAAAGCATTTAACACCAGTCGTTTTTTTAAAAGGTAGGCCTGAAAACCATTTGGGGAATTTTCTTGCTCTCCCTCGACTCCCTCCATTTCCCTCCCTCTCTCTGCCTCTCCATAGGCTCTTACATTCTCTCTCTCCCTCAGCGTTTCGAACACAGCCTTTCAACTCTCTCTTTCAGATATAATTACCACCATTATGCTTCATTACAGCAGTCTTAGGGCTGTTGGAGGGTTTATACACGACTTTGCTTCCCACAACTCTTTAGCTACATGAAGAGGGCTACTCTATTGTACAGTGGGAAGGATGCTATTTTAGAAGCATCATTTGTCATAATCCTCCCCTAGACCATCAACCTGATTTGCAATGTGTTTTGAAAATAAACTCTTGCATCCAATGTTTTCTGTTTCAAATGGGTAGTGAATTGTGGGGACAAAAAAGGAATCCCACGCAGACACTGTATTCACACCGTACTATAAGACTGTTGTTTTGGATTTACTCCTGGCTACAGTGTTTGATTGAATAACCGGAACAACCATATTATGGACTTATAGTTTATTTTTCTCCGGGTGAATCTGTTCTCCAGTGCATGGCCTTGCCCTGACAAAATGATCACTGGAGCACTGCAGATTAATTGTATGAGATCATTAGGAAATCAATTGATTAGTTGATAATGCTAATGAGGAAGAAATCCTCTGATGTTACTTGCTGATTAGCTGGATCCAGACTAAAATCACCAGGTTGTTCTACAGTTCTCATATTCACAGTACTAGTTTCTGTTAACCGCTGATGCCTCGTGCAAGTTCAACGACATGTATGTGGTTGTCAAGTTCCCAGGTTTTCCAGAAATCTCGGTTGTAAGATTTCCGGAATAAGAAGGGAATTATCAGGAAATCTGGAATCCACCAATCGGGATTTCCGGAAAATCATCCTGTGAATTGCGGGAAAGTTAACCCTAGTACTGTACTAAAAGGACACTGGTTCTGTTCTCTCTAATGACGTCTGATGACTTTGATATTGTATCAACCTTAGCACAACACTTATCCACCTTGTCATGAGTCTCAACCCTCTTGGTTTAATGGCTGATTCACAGGGAACCAGGTTTGAGTCCCGGTTTCACTAACCCAAGAATTTTCTACAATGTCATTCCCCCCGTTTGTGAGTTTTAAAACTCTGAACTTTAAACTGCTGTCAAGTTCCACTATTTTCAGAGGTAGAAGTCAGATGTAGCTAAATGATGACTTGGCACACTTAGCATTCAGTAGAGTCTCTCTCTTGTGAATGCTATAAACAGTGTAGGTGGTTGACGTCAGTGAGAGAAAAGCCCAAAATAGATGTGGTGAGGTTCTGTAAATAGGACGTCTGCATACAACTGTATTCCTTCCTCCCTCTTCATCGAGTCTCTCAACTCAGACGGACATCGTTTCCTTCTCTCCCCTCTTACTTTCTCTATCCTGAACTTGACTGTCTCACATCCTCTCTTTCTCTCTCTATCCTGAACTTGACTGTCTCACATCATCTCTTTCTCTCTCTATCCTGAACTTGTCTGTCTCACATTCTCTCTTTCTCTCTCTATCCTGAACTTGTCTGTCTCACATTCTCTCTTTCTATCCTGAACTTGTCTGTCTCACATTCTCTCTTTCTCTCTCGCATATAGTCTCTTCCTAGTCTCGGATATCCCAGACGTTGGAGCATCATACGGGAGGCAATGGCCAAAGGTCTGGGGACAATGTTGACTTCTCTCTGACATTTTGAAAGGGACCCCAAAACATTCTGGGGAGGGTCCTCTTCAGACAGACAACTCCCCCAACAAATCACGAGTTTGGGCAGGTGGGGTATAAAATGCAGGTGGGAATTGTTCTCCTGTTCAGCTAGGGCAAAGAAGTGGATATGGCAGTGATGTTACCGGTGACCCGCTTCCCATTTCTGACTCGTCCTCTCTGTCCCAACTGACACTGGAGCTTCTACAGACGTGTCAAGCAGGAGCAACCCTTCTGTCTAAAGCGACTACTCTCTTCCTGTCTCCTCCTTTCGCTTAAACACTCATAGACAGACTAGGTAAACTTAAATGGTACCATAGAACCGAGATTGGGTGTTTTTTTTTTTTTTTGTCACTAGTTATTTGAACAACAGCATCTTTCTAATTTCAGAAAAGGAGGGAACATTTTGACCCATACACTTGCCTGTAACTTTCAAAGAGGGAGGGTGGAGCTCCTCGTCTCCGGTTCTGCTCCTCGGTCTAGCATCTCTTCATCTCTTCTCTTAACATGCATGGACCCAGAACCTGATCGAGCATCTGACCAATTACACAAAACTTTAGTTCTGGGTTAACCAAGACTCGGTCTCTCTCGTTCTCATGAAATCACAATGTACACCTGATAAATATTTAATTATATTTATTTGTCGCCTGCTCTAATAACTGATGCTATAAAACACATAAACATTCTCCTGAAAAACAGTGTATGTGGGAGTAGAAGTGTGTGTGTGTGTGTGTGTGTGTGTGTGTGTCTGGGAGCTACAGCAGCGGTAGGCAACAGGCAATAAGACCTGAGGCACGAAGCGCGTTGTTTGAGCATACCCAAGCATGTTAACATATACAGTTCAGCGGTTTCACATCAGCATCTGATCACTGCATACAGTACATGACAGGGCCTGGACACTGACAGGAATGGTTCAAGGATTACACATGCAGTACTATATCATAGAATGACCCCGAGCGTGCATGAAAACCACATGTACTCGGCCAACACATCACGCCCACTGACCACGTCGTAGCCTAAAGCGCTGGAGAATATGTAGAACTAGCTAGTTGACATATGCAGCAGCAGAATACTTCAGAATATTTCAGCACATAGCTCTCCTTTCAGACTCACATTAAGCATCTCCAATCCAAAATTAAGTCTATTATCTGCTTCCTATTTCGCAACAAAACATCCTTCACTCATGCTGCCAAACATACCCTCGTAAATCTGACTATCCTACCGATCATTGACTTCGGTGATGTCATCTATAAAATAGCCTCCAACACTCTACTCAGCAAACTGGATGCAGTCTATCACAGTGCCATCCGTTTTGTCACCAAAGCCCCATATACTACCTACCACTGCGACCTGTATGCTCTTATTGGCTGGTCCTCGCTTCATATTTGTCGCCAAACCCACTGACTCCAGGTCATCTATAAGTGTTTGCTAGGTAAATCCCCGCCTTATCTCAGCTTACTGGTCACCATAGCAGCACCCACCCGTAGCACGCGCTCCAGCAGGTATATTTCACTGGTCACCCCCAAAGCCATTTCCTCCTTTGGCTGCCTTTCTTTCCAGTTCTCTGCTGCTAATGACTGGAATGAACTGCCAAAATCACTGAAGCTGGAGACTCATATCTCCCTCACTAGCTTTAAGCACCAGCTGTCAGAGCAGCTCACAGATCACTGCACCTGTACATAGCCCATCTGTTAACAGCCCATCCAACTACCTCATCCTCATACTGTTATTTATTTTATTTATTTAGCTCCTTTGCACCCCAGTATCTCTACTTGCACACTCATCTTCTGCACATCTATCACTCCAGTGTTCAATTGCTATATTGTAATTATCTCGCCACTATGGCCTATTTATTGCCTTACCTCCCTTATCCTACCTCATTTGCACACACTGTATACTTCTTCTATTTTGTTATTGACTGTATGTTTGTTTATCCCATATGTAACTCTGGGTTGTTGTTTGTGTCACACTGCTTTGCTTTATCTTGGCCAGTTGTAAATGAGAACTTGTTCTCAACTAGCCTACCTAGTTAAATAAAGGTGAAATAAAATAAAAAATCTCTCTCCATAGTCGTGCCTGGCTGTTCTCTGTGTATTGATTTTCAATTAAGGGAAAACGGTACATTTACAACTTAGACGTAACAGCGAATGTATGAGTGAACAAGTTCCAGGCTGTCGTCTCTGTTCCTTCGCCTGCCGCTCCCTCTGTATCTCAGCTCCTGGGCTGTCGTCTCTGTTCCTGCCGCTCCCTCTGTATCTCAGCTCCTGGGCTGTCGTCTCTGTTCCTTCGCCTGCCGCTCCCTCTGTATCTCAGCTCCTGGGCTGTCGTCTCTGTTCCTGCCGCTCCCTCTGTATCTCAGCTCCTGGGCTGTCGTCTCTGTTCCTTCGCCTGCCGCTCCCTCTGTATCTCAGCTCCTGGGCTGTCGTCTCTGTTCCTGCCGCTCCCTCTGTATCTCAGCTCCTGGGCTGTCGTCTCTGTTCCTGCCACTCCCTCTGTATCTCAGCTCCTGGGCTGTCGTCTCTGTTCCTTCGCCTGCCGCTCCCTCTGTATCTCAGCTCCTGGGCTGTCGTCTCTGTTCCTGCCGCTCCCTCTGTATCTCAGCTCCTGGGCTGTCGTCTCTGTTCCTGCCGCTCCCTCTGTATCTCAGCTCCTGGGCTGTCGTCTCTGTTCCTGCCGCTCCCTCTGTATCTCAGCTCCTGCCTGGGCTGTCGTCTCTGTTCCTTCGCCTGCCGCTCCCTCTGTATCTCAGCTCCTGGGCTGTCGTCTCTGTTCCTGCCGCTCCCTCTGTATCTCAGCTCCTGGGCTGTCGTCTCTGTTCCTGCCGCTCCCTCTGTATCTCAGCTCCTGGGCTGTCGTCTCTGTTCCTGCCGCTCCCTCTGTATCTCAGCTCCTGGGCTGTCGTCTCTGTTCCTTCGCCTGCCGCTCCCTCTGTATCTCAGCTCCTGGGCTGTCGTCTCTGTTCCTGCCGCTCCCTCTGTATCACAGCTCCTGGGCTGTCGTCTCTGTTCCTGCCGCTCCCTCTGTATCTCAGCTCCTGGGCTATGTTGTGTGAAGCCATCGGGAGAGAACGGCTGCCTCTTTACAATAGGCGAGTGAGCTCTGCTAATTCATCCAGTGAGGAGACTGCTCAGGCCATGTGCAAATCAAACAAGGAGGAAATTGGGATTGGGCATAGCGCTGCGTTTTGAAAAATGATGCACAGAGGATTCAGAGTTAAATTAAATTGTTTTTTTTGTCCTTTTCTTTGCTCAATATTCCTTTTTTCTTTATTTTTCCTTTTATAATTTCCCCCATCCTTTCTTCCTCATTCAAGTGCAAAGCAGAGCTGATGACACTCATTAAATCAGACTGGTAGGGATTTTTTACTCTTAAAAAAAAATCTTGTTGTCACGGCAATACGGCGTGACAGCCACTCGAGCTTTGAGTCTGCTGTTTCAGAACGGCGTCTTTTTTTATTGGTCTTGATGTTATGAATGGTAATTAATTTAGAAAAAAGTTGCCCAGCTGCTGAGGAAAGTGTGTGATGTGAAAGGCTATTTAAGCTATATTTAAGAAGTCTTCAAAACGCCCAGCATTTACATAAATGTGTTCAATGGCGGCAGATTGAAGATACTTTTGTGGGGCCAGATGCATGGTCAATAGTAATATAGTCACATTTTAAATGGCGGGCCTATGTGAGAATGTCTAGAGCGAAGTAGTGCAATTATGTTCAATGAAAAATTAGCTTGCTCATGACCAGAATCCAATGCATGCTGTACAGTGAGGTCACGCTGCCCCAACGAGAATAAATGATTGCGTTGACACACCACACTGTTTTTCTATTTTCTTCCAGAGTGGTTCTTGGATGCCTTTTGAACCAGTCACCGAAGGAGCATTTTGTCAAAGGAAATGTTACCTATCTATGTACTGTAGCCTACACAGTAATGTAATTCATATATACAGTGGGGGGAAAAAGTATTTAGTCAGCCACCAATTGTGCAAGTTCTCCCACTTAAAAAGATGAGAGAGGCCTGTAATTTTCATCATAGGTACACTTCGAATATGACATACAAAATTAGGAAAAAAAATCCAGAAAATGACATTGTAGGATTTTTAATGAATTTCTTTGCAAATTATGGTGGAAAATAAGTATTTTGTCACATACAAACAAGCAAGATTTCTGGCTCACACAAACCTGTAACTTCTTCTTTAAGGGGCTCCTCTGTCCTCCACTCGTTACCTGTATTAATGGCACATGTTTGAACTTGTTATCAGTATAACAGACACCCTGTCCACAACCTCAAACAGTCACACTCCAAACTCCACTATGGCCAAGACCAAAGAGCTGTCAAAGGACACCAGAAATAAAATTGTAGACCTGCACCAGGCTGGGAAGAGTGAATCTGCAATAGGTAAGCAGCTTGGTTTGAAGAAATCAACTGTGGGAGCAATTATTAGGAAATGGAAGACATACAAGACCACTGATAATCTCCCTCGATCTGAGGCTCCACGCAAGATCTCACCCCGGGGGGTCAAAATGATCACAAGAACAGTGAGCAAAAATCCCAGAACCACACGGGGGGGCCAAGTGAATGACCTGCAGAGAGCTGGGACCAAAGTAACAAAGCCTACCATCAGTAACACACTACGCCGCCAGGGACTCAAATCCTGCAGTGCCAGACGTGTCCTCCTGATTAAGCCAGTACATGTCCGGGCCCGTCTGAAGTTTGCTGGAGAGCATTTGGATGATCCAGAAGAAGACTGGGAGAATGTCATATGGTCAGATGAAACCAAAATATAACTTTTTGGTAAAAACTCAACTCGTCGTGTTTGGAGGACAAAGAATGCTGAGTTGCATCCAAAGAACACCATACCTACTGTGAAGCATGGGGGTGGAAACATCATGCTTTGGGGCTGTTTTTCTGCAAAGGGACCAGGACGACGTGTAAAGGAAAGAATGAATCGGGCCATATATCGTGAGATTTTGAGTGAAAACCTCCTTCCATCATCAGCAAGGGCATTGAAGATGAAACGTGGCTGGGTCTTTCAGCATGACAATGATCCCAAACACACCGCCCGGGCAACGAAGGAGTGGCTTCGTAAGAAGCATTTCAAGGTCCTGGAGTGGCCTAGCCAGTCTCCAGATCTCAACCCCATAGAAAATCTTTGGAGGGAGTTGAAAGTCCGTGTTGCCCAGCAACAGCCCCAAAACATCACTGCTCTAGAGGAGACCTGCATGGAGGAATGGGACAAAATACCAGCAATAGTGTGTGAAAACCTTGTGAAGACTTACAGAAAATGTTTGACCTCTGTCATTGCCAACAAAGGGTATATAACAAAGTATTGAGATAAACTTTTGTCATTGACCAAATACTTATTTTCCACCATAATTTGAAAATAAATTCATAAAATATCCTACAATGTGATTTTCTGGATTTTTTTTTCTCATTTTGTCTGTCATAGTTGAAGTGTACCTATGATGAAAATTACAGGCCTCTCTCATCTTTTTAAGTGGGAGAACTTGCACAATTGGTGGCTGACTAAATACTTTTTTTGCCCCACTGCATCTATATAGTGCCAGTCAAAAGTTTGGACACACCTACTCATTCAAGGGTTTTTCTTTATTACTATTTTCTACAAAGTAGAATAATAGTGAATACATCAAAACTATGAAATAACACATATGGCTTCATGTCGTAACCAAAAAAGTGTGAAACATTCTCTCAACCAGCTTCATGAGGAATGCTTTTCCAACAGTCTTGAAGGAATTCCCACATATGCTGAGCACTTGTTGGCTGCTTTTCCTTCAGTCTGCGGTTCAATTCATCCCAAACCATCTCAATTGGGTTGAGTTTGGGTGATTGTGGAGGCCAGGTCATCTGATACAGCACTCCATCACTCTCCTTCTTGGTCAAGTAGCCCTTACACAGCCTGGAGGTGTGTTGGGTCATTGTCCTACTAAGCACAAACCAGATGTGATGGCGTATCGCTGCAGAATGTTGTGGTAGCCATGCTGGTTAAGTGTGCCTTTTTTAAATTCTAAATAAATCATAGACAGTGTCACAGCAAACCGTCCCCACACCATCACACCACCTCCTCCATGCTTCACGGTTGGAACCACACATGCAGCGATAATCTGTTCACCTGTGTCTCACAAAGACTTTGGAATTTGGAATCATCAGACCTAAGGACAGATTTCCACCAGTCTCATGTCCATTGTTCGTGTTTCTTGGCCCAAGCAAGTCTTCTTCTTATTGGTATCCTTTAGCAGTGGTTTCTTTGCAGCAATTTGACCATGAAGGCCTGATTCATGCAGTCTCCTCTCAACAGTTGATTTTGAGATGTGTCTGGTACCCGAACTCTGTGAAGCATTTATTTTGGCTGCAATCTGAGGTACAGTTAACTCTAATGAACTTGTAGTCTGCAGAAGAGGGTCTTCTTTTCATACAGTGAGGGTCCTCATGAGAGCCAGTTTCATCATAGCGCTTGATGGTTTTTGCGACTGCACTTGAAGAAACTTTCAAAGTTCTTGAAATTCTCCTTATTGACTGACCTTCATGTCTGTAAGGGCGTTCGTCTGTAGGAGGAAGAGAAGCGGACCAAAGCGCAGCGTGGTGGTTATTCATGTTTTAATAAATCACTACACATGAACAAACTAACAAAAACAAGAAATGTGAAAACGCAAAACAGTCCTATCCTGTGACAACAAACACAGTGACAGGAACAATCACCCACAAACACACAGTGAAACCCAGGCTACCTAAGTATGATTCTCAATCAGAGACAACTAATGACACCTGCCTCTGATTGAGAACCATACTAGGCCGAAAACATAGAAATGCCCCAAAACATAGAAAAACAAACAGACTGCCCACCCAACTCACGCCCTGACCATACTAAATAAATACAAAACAACAGAAATAGAGGTCAGAACGTGACAGTACCCCCCCCCAAAGGTGCGGACTCCGGCCGCAAAACCTTGACCTATAGGGGAGGGTCTGGGTGGGCGTCTGTCCGCGGTGGCGGCTCTGGTGCGGGACGCGGACCCCACTTCACCATTGTCTTAGTCCGCCTTATTGTCCGCCTCCCTGGCTTACTCACCATGACCACCCCTCTCAATGACCCCACTGGACAGAGGGGCTGCTCGGGACAGAGGGGCAGCTCGGGACCGAGGTGAAGCAGCTGCTCGGGACAGAGGGACAACTGCTTGGGACAGAGGGGCGATAGCAGCTCGGGACAGAGGGGCGATAGCTGCTCGAGACAGAGGGGCGGCAGCTGCTCGGGACAGAGGGGCAGCTGCTCGGGACAGAGGGGCAGCTGCTCGGGACAGAGGGGCAGCTGCTCGGGACAGAGGGACAGCTGCTCGGGACAGAGGGGCGGCAGCAGCTTGGGACAGAGGGGCGACAGCTGCTCTGGACAGAGGGGCAGCTGCTCGGGCGGCCCCTGGCTGACTGACGGCACTGGCGGCCCCTGGCTTACTGGCGGCCCCTGGCTGACTGGCGGCACTGGCGGCCCCTGGCTTACTGGCGGCCCCTGGCTGACTGGCGGCACTGGCGGCCCCTGGCTGACTGGCGGCACTGGCGGTCCCTGGCTTACTGGCGGCCCCTGGCTTACTGGCGGCACTGGCGGCCCCTGGCGCACTGGCGGCCCCTGGCGCACTGGCGGCACTGGCGGCCCCTGGCTGACTGGCGGCACTGGCGGCCCCTGGCTGACTGGCGGCCCCTGGCTGACTGGCGGCACTGGCGGCCCCTGGCTGACTGGCGGCACTGGCGGCCCCTGGCTGACGGGCGGCACTGGCGGCTCCTGGCAGACGGGCGGCGCTGGCGGCTCCTGGCAGACGGGCGGCGCTGGCGGCTCCTGGCAGACGGGCGGCGCTGGCGGCTCCTGGCAGACGGGCGGCGCTGGCGGCGCTGGGCAGACGGACGGCGCTGGCGCCGCTGGGCAGACGGGAAGCTCAGCTGGCGCTGGGCAGACGGGAAGCTCAGCTGGCGCTGGGCAGACGGGAAGCTCAGCTGGCGCTGGGCAGACGGGAAGCTCAGCTGGCGCTGGGCAGACGGGAAGCTCAGCTGGCGCTGGGCAGACGGGAAGCTCCGGCAACGCTGGAGAAGAGGAAGGCCCTGGTAGCGCCGGAGAGGCGGGAGACTCCGGCAGCGGCGCCGGACAGGCGGGAGGCTCCGGCAGCGGCGCCGGACAGGCGGGAGGCTCCGGCAGCGGCGCCGGACAGGCGGGAGGCTCCGGCAGAGGCGCCGGACAGGCGGGAGGCTCCGGCAGAGGCGCCGGACAGGCGGGAGGCTCCGGCAGCGGCGCCGGACAGGCGGGAGGCTCCGGCAGAGGCGCTGGACAGGCGGGAGGCTCCGGCAGCGGCGCCGGACAGGCGGGAGGCTCCGGCAGCGCTGGAGAGGAGGAAGCCCCTGTAAGGATGGGCCGGAGAGACAGCCTGGTACGGGGGGCTGCCACCGGAGGGCTGGTGCGTGGAGGTGGTGACGGATAGACCGGGCCGTGAAGGCGTACTGGAGATCTTGAGAGCAGGGCTGGCACCAACCGCCCTGGCTGGATCTTCACCCTAGCCCGGCAGATGTGGGGAGCTGGGATGTAGCGCACCGGGCTAAGCACGCGTACTGGGGACACCGTGCGCACAACTGCATAACACGGTGCCTGACCAGCACCACACCCGCCACAGTTAGCACTGCTAGGAGCACTGTAGTGCTGAGATGGCACAGGACGTGCAAGGCTAGGGAGATGCACAGGAGGCCTGGTGCGTGAGGCTGGCACAGTCTTCACCAGACCCCTCGCACGCACCTCAGGATGAGTATGGAGAGCTGACCCCGGTGCCATTAAATCCCTGACACGCTCCGTCGGGCGAATGTCGTGCCTCATGCACCAAACCAGCAAGTCCCTCATATCACTCTCCTCCAATTTCCCCATTAACTCCTTCACAGTCTCTGCTTCGCTCACCTCCAACACCAGCTCTGGTTCTGAGCTCCTCCTTGGCTCCTCACGATAAACGGGGGGAGTTGGCTCAGGTCTGACTCCTGACTCTGCCACACTCCCCCTGTGCCCCCCCCCAAGACATTTTTGGGGGTGACTCTCGGGCTTCCGTCTGCGCCGCCGTGCTTGCTTCGCCAACCTCTCTGCTTTTGCTGCCTCCAGCTCGGCCTTGGGGCGGCAATATTCTCCTGGCTTAGCCCAGGGTCCTCTCCCGTCGAGGATTTCCTCCCATGTCCAGAATTCCTTACTACGTATCTCCTGCTGCCGCTGTTGCTTCTCCTGCTGCTCCTGCCTGTTGACACGCTGCTTGGTCCTGTTGTGGTGGGTGATTCTGTAAGGGCGTTCGTCTGTAGGAGGAAGAGAAGCGGACCAAAGCGCAGCGTGGTGGTTATTCATGTTTTAATAAATCACTACACATGAACAAACTAACAAAAACAAGAAATGTGAAAACGCAAAACAGTCCTATCCTGTGACAACAAACACAGTGACAGGAACAATCACCCACAAACACACAGTGAAACCCAGGCTACCTAAGTATGATTCTCAATCAGAGACAACTAATGACACCTGCCTCTGATTGAGAACCATACTAGGCCGAAAACATAGAAATGCCCCAAAACATAGAAAAACAAACATAGACTGCCCACCCAACTCACGCCCTGACCATACTAAATAAATACAAAACAACAGAAATAGAGGTCAGAACGTGACAATGTCTTAAAGTAATGATGGACTGTCATTTCTCTTTGCTTATCTGAGCTATTCTTGCCGTAATACGGACTTGGTCTTTTACAAAATAGGGCTATCTTCTGTATAGCACCCCTACCATATAGATTCAATGGTTGTACAGATTGGGAGGTCTGTCTGTAATAAAGATATGCTCTGCTTTTTGACACCACACTCCAAAAAGCAAGATACGCAGGCTCTAGTTTTGTCTAATCTTGATTATTGTCCAGTTGTGTGGTCCAGTAGTGCAAGGAAAGCCCTAGTTAAGCTGCAGCTGGCCTAGAACAGAGTGGCACGTCTTGCTCTTCATTGTAATCAGAGGGGCTGATATAAATACTATGCATGCCATTCTCTCTTGGTTACGAGTTGAGGAGAGACTGACTACATCACTTCTTATTTTTATAAGAAACATTATTATGTTGAAAATTCCAAACATTTTGCACCGTGAACGGCTCTGACACACACACTTACCCCACCTGACATGCCACCAGGGGTTTTTTCACAGTCCCACAACGCCTCTCCCCTATTTGACCTAGATAGTTTGTGTGTATGCATTGATATGTAGTCTACGTGTGTCTTTTTAAAACATGTATATAGTTCTGTCCTTGAGCCGTTCTTATCTGTTAATGTTCGGTATTATGTTATGGTTTGTGTGGACCCCTGGAAGAGTAGTTGCTGCTTTTGCAACAGCTAATGTGTATCCTAATAAAATACAATATTAAAAAAAAACTTGTCACAACACAACTGACTGCGTCAAATGCATTAAGAAGGAAAGAAATTCAACAAATTAACTTTTAACAAGGCACACCTGTTAATTGAGATGCATTCCAGGTGATTACCTCATGCAGCTGGGTTGAGAGAATGCCAAGAGTGTGCAAAGCTGTCATCAAGGCAAAGGGTGGCTACTTTGAAGAATCTCAAATATAAATATATATTTTACACTTATTTGGTTACTACATGATTCCATATGTGTTATTTCATTGTTTTGATGTCTTCACTATTATTCTACAATGTAGAAAATAGTACAAATAAAGAAAAACCCTGGAATGAGTAGGGGTGTCCAAACGTTTGACTGGTACTATATATATATATATATAACATTAGCAGACATTTTGAAAGTTTCGATCTAACCCACAGACGTGATAATTTCTAAAGAATCGTCCCTCCTCCCATCACCCACTACTATCAGCAACCCCTTAGCACATTCCCTAGATTGAACAGGATCTATATTTATGCTATAACAATCATTATAAATCTGTGTGTGTGTGTGTGTGTGTGTGAGCAATTTTGGGGTTTGTAACCCTGCTATTCTCCTCTGTCGTGTAAGCCTACTTCATCTGTACAATTGGCCGCTAATGCAAGCTAATATGCAACACAACATGATTCATATAAATCATAAGTGGCTAATCAGTTAGCCTGTCCTCTAATCAAAACCATTGTATTCAAAAGCTCTGATATTGATTGAGAACAATATCTTCTAGTCAGAGCAATACAACCCTTCTATTGTTGGGACACAATCTAGACATCAAATCATTATGTCTATATCCAAGCCTGTATATACATTTCGGTTAAGGCAATGTTTGAACTTGACTTGATTAGCAGTCCAATATACAGGCCAATATTAGGCTTTCAATAAACTTAGGGCTCCTTGTAGAAACGACTCTTCTGAATGACTAGGCAGTGGAGGCTGCATTGAACTAGACACTGGAGTGCAACGTGTGTTCGAGACACAGATAAATGGGGAGTTGAGTGTAACTCTTGTACGAAATCAGTGTCATGCTGATATTAAAGGGCTGTGATCACCAGAAAACTGCTAGTCCTGGTGGCTACCTAGGCATAGTCAACAGAAATGCTAGCAGAATCCAAACTCCGTAGAAAATCAGTGTACATTTTGAACCAGGTTTTCTTCTTATCGTTGTTGCAGTTCTCTGTTTTGCGTTTCAGATAGGTTGCTACTTGTGATGGACGTGCCTGGGTAACCAGGCAGTAGATATGAAGGCATAACACTCCCCTATAAGACTAAAAGACATTCTAATCTGCTTACGCCACTGTGAGCAGGAAGAGAAATGGGCTTCGCATTACAGGACCAATAGAACACACACATACTCCCCACCCCAGCCCAGCCGACTCCGATCTTTATCACAGAACTTTTATTCAAGAGTATCACCTGTGTGTGTGTGAACCTCTGTGCGACAGGTAAAGGGGTTATAAATCATTGTCTCAGTGTGTGAGAGCATACGTCTGTGTTTTCCCTGGCGTTTTTCTCAGTGAGGAGACTTCTGGCGTATCTTGGCAGTCGAAATGGATGGTAGTCATTGTTATTTATGAGGTTGTCCACTCGTCATGGCGTGTCACCGTCTTCACAGACAGTCAGGCTCGGCAAAATGATAATCAGACACATGCCTTTTGTTGGACCCTGACAGATAGGAACCAGTGGTAACACCATGTACACTGAGTGTACAAAACATTATTAGCCTTCAAAATCACACTATATCACCAAGCCTTCTATATCACCAAGCCTTCTATATCACCTAGGCTTCTATATCACCTAGGCTTCTATATCACCAAGCCTTCTATATCACCTAGGCTTCTATATCACCTAGGCTTCTATATCACCAAGCCTTCTATATCACCTAGGCTTCTATATCACCTAGGCTTCTATATCACCAACCCTTCTATATCACATAGGCTTCTATATCACCAAGCCTTCTATATCACCAAGCCTTCTATATCACCTAGCCTTCTATATCACCTTGGCTTCTATATCACCAAGCCTTCTATATCACCTAGTCTTCTATATCACCTATGCTTCTATATCACCAAGCCTTCTATATCACATAGGCTTCTATATCACCAAGCCTTCTATATCACCAAGCCTTCTATATCACCTAGGCTTCTATATCACCTAGCCTTCTATATCACCTAGCCTTCTATATCACCTAGCCTTCTATATCACCTAGCCTTCTATATCACACTACATCGCCAAGCCTTCTATATCACCTAGCCTTCTATATCACTCTGCCTTCTATATCAACAAGCCTTCTATATCACCTAGCCTTCTATATCACACTATATCACCTAGCCTTCTATATCACCTAGCCTTCTATATCACCTAGCCTTCTATATCACACTATATCACCTAGCCTTCTATATCACCTAGCATTCTATTTCACCTAGCCTTCTATTTCACCTAGCCTTCTATATCACACTATATCACCTATCCTACCATATCACCTAGCCTTCTATATCAAATAGCCTTCTATATCACACTATATCACCTATCCTACTATATCACCTAGCCTTCTCTATCACCTAGCCTTCTATATCACCCTGCCTTCTATATCACCTAGCCTTCTATATCACCAAGCCTTCTATATCACCAAGCCTTCTATATCACCAAGCCTTCTATATCACCAAGCCTTCTATATCACCTAGCCTTCTATATCACCTTGCCTTCTATAACACCCTGCCTTCTATATCAACAAGCCTTCTATATCACATAGTCTTCTATATCACCTGCCTTTTATATCACCTAGCCTTCTACATCACCTAGCCTTCTATATCATCTAGCCTTCTATATCACACTATATCACTTAGCCTTCAAAATCACCTAGCTTTCTATATAACCTAGAATTCTATTTCACACTACATCACCTAGTCTTCTATGTCACCAAGCCTTCTATATCACCTAGTCTTCTATATCACCTAGAATTCTATTTCACACTACATCACCTAGCCTTCTATATCACCAATCCTTCCATATCACCTATCCTTCTATATTGCTAAATTGCATTGAGATTTAGTGACTGGGCAGGCCACTGCAGGAAGCTGAATTCACTGTCATGTTCGTGGAACCATTCCTGGACAATCCTAGACTTGTGGCACTATCCTGCATTGCTCCACTTTTATCAAGGGGCCCAATGTGTGCCACACTCCACACCATCACCACCAGCCTGCAATGTTGACACGCAGCATGACGGATGCATGTACTCGTGGTTTTCTCCATTCCCTAGTCCTCCCATCTGTGTGAAACAGCAGGAACCGGGATTCATCAGACCAGGAAATGTTTTTCCAATTCTCCAGTGTCCAGTGTTTTCGTTCCTTAGCCCACTGCAACTGCAGCTTTGTGTTTTTTTGCTGATAGAACTGTGACTCTGTAAGGTCATCGGCTGCCATACCCCATTCATGTCAAGATACAACGAGTTGTGCATTCTTTATGGGTCTTTGGGCACCAATGTTGTGCCGTACTGTCAGTTGATTAACTGTAGCCGTTTGTTGCTCTGCACAATTCCTGTCAGCCTCCTTTGTCCTCTTTCATCAGTGACCCGTTTTTGACCACTGACCTGCCGTTTGCTGGATGTCCTTTGGGTGATGGACCATTCTTGATACACACAGGAAACTGTTGAGCATGAAAAACCAAGCAGTGTTGCAATACTTGACACACACAAACCGGTGCACCTGGTACCTAGTACCATACCCCGTTCAAAGAAACTTAAATCTTTTGTCTTGCCCATTCATCTGCGCTGATTGAAGTGGATTTAACAGGTGACATCAATAAGGGATCATAACTTTCACCTGGATTCACCTGGTCAGTCTGTCATGGTGTTAAATATATGTATTTTTGTGTGTGTGTGTGTGGGTGGGTGGGTGGGTGTGTGTGGGTGGGTGGGTGTGTGTGGGTGGGTGGGTGTGTGTGTGTGTGTGTGTGTGGGGGGGGGGTGGTTGGGTGTGTGTGTGTGTGTGGGGGGGGGGGGGGGTGGTTGGGTGTGTGTGTGTGGGTGTGTGGGTGTGTGTGTTTGTGTGTTTGTGGGTGTTTGCCATGACATGAATGGCAGGATGCCATTTTGCAGTCATGCATGTGTTGGCTAGATTTGTAATTATAATTTGAAAAGGCTTCTGATATTCCCGCTCATCTGACACTCAACAGAACTATGTGTGTGTGTGTCTGTGTCGGACGGTGAGTGTTGCTGTGTGTCAGTGTGAGTGTGTGTGTGTGTGTGGTCTGTGTGCGTGTGATGTGTACGATGTGCATGTGTGTACTATAAATCTCTCTGTGTGCTTTAGGAGGATCAGCCCTGCCTGCCAACTACATCATCAGATGTCACCAAATCAAGCCAGTATTAAAATCTCTTACATTAAAACCTCTCACACACACACACACACACACACACACACACACACACACATCAAAATAACTGTTAGCTGGTGTGAAAAAAGAAAAAGAAAAACCACTCTTTTCCCGCAAGCACTGATTTGCTGATAAATAATTTGTTGAGGGAAAATGTGATACGATTGTGATGATACGATTGTGATGTGTGATTTTCTCATCAAGCTATCTGAAGACGAATGCACTAATTCCAAGTCGCTCTGAATAAGAGTGTCTGCTAAATGACTAAAATGTCATGTAAAATGCTGTTACAGTGGATCTTCCCAGATTACCCCAGAGGGCTTCAGTGGGGGTTGCAGTAAGGGGGTGAGTGTGCTGTGGTCGGGAGCCAGCGGATAACGGCCCTGTGTGTAACCCCAGCTTTTTCGAACGAATGGGGCCGAACCTGGCGCCACTGGCCCCTCTCTCTCGCCTCTCGTCTCCGTGACATTTGTCAGGGCTGCATGACGCCATGAGTGACAGCTAGAAGCTCTTTGGAGTGAGTGTGAGCAGAGAGGGCCTGGCAGAGGGAGATAAGAGAGGCGGACCACGCACACACACACACACACACACTCGCAGTGGCACAAACACACACACACAGGCACAATAATGCACATGCACGCTCACACACACACACACGCCCAGACATTTATATGAACACACATGAAATCTTTCGCCCACGGTCATTTCTGTATGCATAATATCCAGAGGCAATCTCCAATGGTCCCTGGCACACAACCAGGACTCTCTCTCACACACACACTATCTTCATGGAAACACACAAACACACAGCTGCATATAGCCTAAATTTACAGTTTTGCTTATGTGCACATGTAGTGAATCTCACACCTCAGTAGGTAAGCACATATACTTACGTACATGTGGGAATCACATTTCTCATTTACAGATATTGGATCTTCATTTGATCACTCTTTTGTTGCTGAGAATTTACCTGCACCGCAGGAAATGGAGGTGAACTTTGCGTTTTACATACATTTAACAAAAATATAAATGCAACATGTCAAGTGTTGGTCCCATGCTTCATGAGCTGAAAAAAGATCCCAGAATTTTTCCTTATGTGCAAAAAGCTTATTTCTCTATAATGTTGTGCACAAATACGTTTACATATTTACAGGTCAGGTGCATCAAAGCTTGGACCGAGAGACTGAAAAACAGCTTCTATCTCAAGGTCATCAAATAGCCACCACTAGCCGGCCTCCACCCGGTCACGTAACCCTGCACCTTAATTTGCAAATAAATTAATAAAAAATCATACAATGTGATTTTCTGGATTTTTTTTCTCATTTTGTCTGTCATAGTTGAAGTGTACCTATGATGAAAATTACAGGCCTCTCTCATCTTTTTAAGTGGGAGAACTTTGCACAATTGGTGGCTGACTAAATACTTTTTTTGCCCCACTGTATTTGGTCGGATTCCTTATATGATCTCTAACTCAGTAAAATCTTGTAGTATGTTGGGTTTCATATTTTTGTTCAGTATAAATTGACTGAAAACTCAGACTACCATACGTTTATGCATTACACTTTTCATGGCACCTAATTCCAGCAGTTACTAGCCTAACCACAGATCAAGCCACATTATGGAATACATGTTCAAATCCTGTTGCTGCAAGATTATTTTGCTCCGACAATACTGGTCAAATGACATTTGTACAGTATGACACTTTGGATAAGATACAGTACATCAATATTTTACGAAGATGCAGTTTTGCTCTATATGTTTCCCCAATGGGTTTTTATTTTTACACTGAGTCCAAAGCAGCAATCTGTTGGTTTGATTTGTGTTGTCTTTTAAGAATTAATGAAGCATCTATGATGTTATTACTCCTTATGTCCCTATGTTTTATGACTACTGCATACACACACACACACACACACACACACACACACACACACACACCTCATACTGAAGGAATTAAATCATTTTCACACCAGCAGCTCTGCAAGCGAGCAAGGCTCATCTATATGTATGCCCATACACAAACACCCACACATACACCTACACACACACACACACACACACACACACACACAGACACACACAGCCCAGCTTGCCACCGTTCCTCGAGGATAGAGGCAGATGGCGGCTGTTAAAAAACACAATTCCCCAAACCTGGGTGCCGAGCCTGAAGAGAGCCCATTGATCATAGAAATGAAGTGGAGATGACATTGATCATTCTTCCACCTCCGCATGCCTTCCAAAGCCCGCATCACACAAGCAAAGAACAAAGAGACACGCAAGGCCTCTTAGAGAATGGCTTTATCACAAATCACCAGCCTTGTCCAAGCAGACAGAATCACACATTTTCTGTATACAGCGTTTTCAAAGGGAATTTAAATGCAACTGATATGTGATTGCATTGCATTGCATTGCATTGAATTGCATTGCATGACTGTTGATTCTAGAATCCTTTGGTGAAACAATAACAAAGCCGGCTCTGCCTCTTTTTTTGGCAAAAGCTAAGGGATGTAACCAATCTCAGATCAATAGACAGAACTATGGATGCAAGGACTGACCATCCATGCTATCATAATTAGAGTTTTAACCATGTTTTGAGTAAATTGTTTATAAACAGTGGAGTTAAACAAGGTTATATTATTGGTTCTAATGGAGACTGATGGATGAACTAAGCTCATGAGGCATAGCTACTGTATATTCTTAAAGAATCCATGTGTATATGTCATTTATTTCTACGTCCAAATATGGATTGAGGCGAGCAACTGTGGATTCTATGTATATATGTTTCACGTAAGGAGGTTTTGACGTTACATTTTACAAGCGTAGGGAGTCAATTGAAAGCTCTATGCAAAACAAAAAACAACACATTTTTTGATAATGGATTTATTTTACCATTCATTCTTAACGTGGACTTAATTATGTGTAACTGGGTAACTGATAATGATGGAATGTCCTGAAACACATATCCCTTCCCAGTCTCTTCAATCCTCTCCAGGCAGGCCAAATCCCTTTAGTGTGTATCCATCTTTATCTCGATAGGTGCTAGCTCTCGCTATAGAGTAATTAGTCATAATTACTGGGCTGTATATCGGAAGAGATTGAAACAGATAACCGCAGACGACTGTCTGAAACAAACCCTTCTCTCAAAGTCGCCCCCTTAAACTTTAACACCCTTCGACAGCACATTGATTCTAAATGTCACCCTGCTTTGACGAGGGATCATAGGGCTGTGGTCAAAAGTAGTGTACTAAACAGTGAATAGTGTGCGAATTGGGACGCAATCTATCCCCAATCTAATCCCATGTAGACACACAGTGGTAGCACTTTATTTCACGGTAAACACACTTACCAAGTATTTACTAAGCAATTACACGGTAGCAACACAAGCCCAGTCTAACAACGGTAAGACTGTAGACACACAATCATATGTGTTAGCCCTGAACTTCTTGTATGGAATGGAAACCAGCCAGCTAGCCCAGTAGTGGTACATCACCTTGGGCTTTGATTGTAAATGAAAGCCCTAGGGTTGGATCCGTTGCTGGAGGATAGTATCCAGTAGAGAACACAGCTTCCAGTTTAAATTTTCACTTCTTCCCTGTTCAGATAAAGCTCTTTCTTTGGTATAAGGAGGGCTGGATAATTGCATATAATTGGATTTAACAGTTCACTGACCTTGTGGTCAGACTATCCTGTCCTGACAATAGCAGGCTTGGGAAAGTGTTTGTCTCTGTGTGTGTGTCGTTGCGCATGCGTGTGTGCGTCCGTGCACATGCGTGTGTGCGTCCGTGCGCATGCGTGTGTGCGTGCATCCGCTTCTGGTGTGTGAGTCTATCATCCAGCCGGGGCATATTACAGTACCGGTATGACCGCTGTTGCTCTGTTGTCACCAGTTCACCATTGCATCCTTTAGTCTGATGAGCCCACAGTGCTTCTAGGCCATGTAAGTTTGCTCAGCCCACATTGCTTCTAGGCCATGTTAGTTTGCTCAGCCCACAGGGCTTCTAGGCCATGTTAGTTTGCTCAGCCCACAGTGCTTCTAGGCCATGTAAGTTTGCTCAGCCCACAGGGCTTTTAGACCATGTTAGCTTGCTCAGCCCACATTGCTTCTAGGCCATGTTAGCTTGCTCAGCCCACATTGCTTCTAGGCCATGTTAGCTCGCTCAGCCAACAGTGCTTCATGGCCGTGTTTTAGCTTACTCAGCCCACAGGGCTTCTAGACCATGTTAGCTTGCTCAGCCCACATTGCTTCTAGGCCATGTTAGCTTGCTCAGCCCACAGGGCTTCTAGGCCATGTTAGCTCGCTCAGACAACAGTGCTTCATGGCCGTGTTTTAGCTTGCTCAGCCCACAGGGCTTCTAGACCATGTTAGCTTGCTCAGCCCACAGGGCTTATAGACCATGTTAGCTTGCTCAGCCCACAGGGCTTCTAGACCATGTTAGCTTGCTCAGCCCACAGGGCTTATAGACCATGTTAGCTTGCTCAGCCCACAGGGCTTATAGACCATGTTAGCTTGCTCAGCCCACAGGGCTTCTAGACCATGTTAGCTTGCTCAGCCCACAGGGCTTATAGACCATGTTAGCTTGCTCAGCCCACAGGGCTTCTAGACCATGTTAGCTTGCTCAGCCCACAGGGCTTATAGACCATGTTAGCTTGCTCAGCCCACAGGGCATCTAGACCATGTTAGCTTTTTCCCTCGCTCTCACGTATCATCACCACGTATCTCTGTGCTCTCAGTTGAAGACTTACTATTCCTACTAGCCAGGACGCATGAGTGACATCATTCAAAGATGCATGTAAAGGAGGGTTGAGGGGTTTTCTGAAAGATAAAGACCCTCTACTGCTTGAGGTGATATTCATTATACTGAATAATCACAACCCAGCAGTTCTGTGGTTATGCCATACCAATCTTTCAGTTGGCTGTTGCTCTTAAAAATGAGACCAGGACAGACGGGGAAGTACCTTAAGTACAGTATGAGATCAGGACAGATGAGTAGGTACCTCTAGTAGAGAATTAGATCAGGACAGAAGTAGGTACCTCTAGTAGAGAATTAGATCAGGACAGAAGTAGGTACCTCTAGTACAGTAAGAGATCAGGACAGAAGTAGGTACCTCTAGTACAGTATGAGAGCAGGACAGAAGTAGGTACTTCTAGTACAGTATGATATCAGGACAGAAGAGTAGATACCACCTCTAGTATAGTAAGAGATCAGGACAGAAGAGTAGATACCACCTCTAGTTCAGTAAGAGATCAGGACAGAAGTAGGTAACTCTAGTACAGTATAAGATAAGGAAAGAAGAGTAGATACCACCTCTAATACAGTATGAGATCAGGACAGAAGAGTAGGTACATCCTCTAGTACATAATGAGATCAGGACAGAAGAGTAGATACCTCCTCTAGTACAGTAAGAGATCAGGACAGAAGTAGGTACCTCTAGTACAGTAAGAGATCAGGACAGAAGTAGGTACCTCTAGTACAGTATGTGATCAGGACAGAAGAGTAGATACCTCCTCTAGTACAGTAAGAGATCAGGACAGAAGTAGGTACCTCTAGTACAGTATGAGATCAGGACATAAGTAGGTACCTCTAGCCCAGTATGAGATCAGGACAGAAGAGCAGGTACATCCTATAGTACAGTATGAGATCAGGACAGAAGAGTAGGTACATCCTCTAGTACAGAATGAGATCAGTAGAAGAGTAGGTACCTCTAGTACAGAATGAGATCAGGACAGAAGAGTAGGTACATCCTCTAGTACAGAATGATATCAGGACAGAAGAGTAGGTACCTCTAGTACAGAATTAGATCAGGACAGAAGAGTAGGGACCTCTAGTACAGTATGAGATCAGGACAGAAGAGTAGGTACATCCTCTAGTACAGTATGATATCAGGACAGAAGAGTAGGTACCTCTAGTACATAATTAGATCAGGACAGAAGAGTTGGTACCTTCTCTAGTAAAGTATGAGTTCAGAACAGGAGAGTTGGTACCTCCTCTAGTAAAGTATGAGATCAGGACAGAAGAGTTGGTACCTCCTCTAAAACAGTATGAGATCAGGACAGAAGAGTAAGTACCTCCTAGTGCAGTATGAGATCGGGACAGAAGAGTAAGTACCTCCTTTAGTACAGTTTGAGAACAGGACAGAAGTAGGTACTTCTAGTACAGTATGATATCAGGACAGAAGAGTAGATACCACCTCTAGTACAGTAAGAGATCAGGACAGAATAGTAGATACCACCTCTAGTTCAGTAAGAGATCAGGACAGAAGTAGGTAACTCTAGTACTGTATGAGATCAGGACAGAAGTAGGTACCTCTAGTACAGTATGAGGTCAGGACAGAAGAGCAGGTACATCCTATAGTACAGTATGATATCAGGACAGAAGAGTAGATACCACCTCTAGTACAGTAAGAGATCAGGACAGAAGTAGGTACCTCTAGTACAGTTTGAGATCAGGACAGAAGAGCAGAAACCTCTAGTACAGAATGAGATCAGGAAAGAAGAGCAGGTACCTCTAGTAAAGTATGAGATCAGGACAGAAGAGCATGTACCTTTAGTACAGTATGAGATCAGGACAGGATATCAGGTACCTCTAGTACAGTATGAGATCAGGACAGAAGAGTGGGTACCTCTAGTACAGTATGAGAACAGGACAGAATAGCATGCACCTTTATTGCAGTTTGAGAACAGGACAGAAGTAGGTACTTCTAGTACAGTATGATATCAGGACAGAAGAGTAGATACCACCTCCAGTACAGTAAGAGATCAGGACAGAATAGTAGATACCACCTCTAGTTCAGTAAGAGATCAGGACAGAAGTAGGTAACTCTAGTACTGTATGAGATCAGGACAGAAGTAGGTACCTCTAGTACAGTATGAGATCAGGACAGAAGAGCAGGTACATCCTATAGTACAGTATGAGATCAGGACAGAAGAGTAGGTACCTCTAGTACAGTATGAGATCAGGACAGAAGTGCAGGTACCTTTAGTACAGTATGAGATCAGGACAGAAGCGTAGGTACCTCCTCTAGTACAGTATGAGATCAGGTCAGAAGAGTAGGTACCTCCTCTAGTACAGTATGAGAACAGGACAGAAGATTAAGTACCTTTAGTGCAGTATGAGATAAGCAGAGATTTCTGGTGGGAGGAGCTATTGGAGAATGGGCTCACTGTAATGGCTGGAATGTAAAATTCAACAGTATTAATGCCCCCCACCCCCCACTGTCATGTGTTGGAGACTGTGCCAAGAGCTGGTGACACAGGAAGAGCCATGTTCCTCTGATCTCGTGCCAGTGCTCACTGCGAGGTGGGGGTGAGGATTTTGGGGAGAGGGTGATACAGGATGGAACCCGGAGGCGGGACCAACACTTACGTTACACGGCGAGTGGGCAGACCCAATGAAAGGCACCAAAGTGAAACGCCACAAACAGAGTTTTCGGCTGTCCCCATAGTAAAACCCTTTGAAGAACCCTTTTTGGTTCCAGGTGGAACCTTTTTGGATTCACTATAGAGCACTTCCACAGAGGGTTCTACATGGAACCCAAATGGGTTCTACCTGGAACCAAAAAGGGTTCTCCTTTGGGGACAGCAAATAACTCTTTTGGAACTATTTTTCTAAGAGTGTACATCAAATATTCCCTTGACCCATTTCTCCTTTTGAAAAAAAAGTTAGAGAAACAAAAATAGTTTGGTGAGCAGATTGTGAGTTTTTCTTAAAGCTCCATGGTGGCAGTTTAAAACAGCATGCCAGATCTATAGAGGAAGTTAGGACAGATGGCTCCATCGGACCGGTTAAACCCCTACCTGATTTAAAAGTCCCTTGACATGGGAGGAATAGCCAAAAGCATGGTGATTGTGGTGTGTGTGTGTTTGTGTGTGTGTGTTGATGTTTGTGCGTGTGTGTACCTGTACTGCCCCGAGCATTGGCAGAACACACACACACCCACGTCAGGTGTGTTTGTGTGAATATGTAGTACCCATGGTTGCCACCACAGGAGGAATGTGTTATTCTCTTGGGCTCCAGGGATGACAGACCTCAATCTGTTGTCTTTGGGAAGACATTTAAGGTCAAATAGAAGAGGCAACACATTTGTCGGGAAATCTGAAGTCGAAAATCACAACCAGATATTAGGTTGATTACGATTCTGCTCATATTAGTTGATGGAAGTGGATAAGCAGTTGAAAACAGAAAGTTCCACACTTCGTTACCCATGTGAGACATACAGACATTTACATAGATTTAGATCTGTTCTCTCTGATTTAAAACGTACTAACGTACACTAAATAATTGCTAATAGACGGTTGTATATTTTCCAATCACCTAGGCCTCATCAGTCTCGTTAGCCTGAGAGTGGCTACACTGAAAGAATACATGGTTGTCAATGTGGGTTTAATGGCGCGTAGGATTCGTGGCAATATAAAAAGGATTTACCCCTCCCGAAGGCAATATTACAGCAGGGAGATTTATGAAAGGGTACGGGTTTCTTTTTTTGACCTCTACCTGCAATCTTTGCTCCGTTTCCACCCCCCAAATTAACTGGGGGTTCAGAAATATCATTTGAATATCAAATGGATCCTAATTTACTGACTGGATTCTATTATTTCTTTTAAAGATGCTCCTCCTCATTGACTTTTCATTCTCCCCATTCTCATTGATGGGGCTGTAGTGGAGCAGATTGAGAGCTTCAAGTTCCTTGGTGTCCACATCTCCAACAAACTATCATGGTCCAAGCACACCAAGACAGTTGTGAAGAGGGCACGACAAAACCTATTCCTCCTCAGGAGACTGAAAAGATTTGGCATTGGTCCTCAGATCCTCAAAAGGTTCTACAGCTGCACCATCGAGAGCACTGTTTGCATCACAGCTTGGAATGGCAACTGCTCTGCCTCTGACCGCAAGGCACTACAGAGGATAGTGTGTACTGGGGCCATGCATACTGCCATCCAGGGCCTCTATACAAGGCAGTGTCAAAGGAAGGCCCTAACAATTGTCAAAGACTCCAGCCACCCTAGTCATAGACTGTTCTCTCTTCTACCGCACGGCAAGCGGTACCGAAGTGCCAAGTCTAGGTCCACAAGGCTTCTAAACAGCTTCTAGCCCCAAGCCATAAGACTCAACATTTAATCAAATGGTTACCCAGACTATTTGCATTGCCCCCCAGCAAGACATCCTGTCTACAGCAGCAAGACCTCAACCAGTCAAATGACTTCCAGAGAAATGTTTGGTTAAATGGGTTTCCATTGCATTTTCAACTCTACTGATGGTTTTGTCACAAAAACTGTTGCTGTGTGTATTCTCCCTCAAGCCGATACCACAACGACCCTCAAGGAACTACAATGGACTTTATGCAAACTAGAAACCACATGTCCTGAGGCCGCATTTATTGTAGCTGGAGATTTTAACAAAGAAAATTTGAGGAAAACACTATAGACATTCTATCAACACATTGACTGTAGTACTCACTTAGGAAAAACACTACACCGATCCCAAGGACTGTGGGCTCTCGTTCTGGCTGACGTGAGTAAGACATTTAAGCGTGTTAACCCTCGCAAGGCTGCCGGCCTAGACAGCATCCTTAGTGGCGTTCTCAGATCTTGCGCAGACCATCTGGCTGGAGTGTTTACAGATTGCATCTCTCCCTATCCCAGTCTGCTGTCCCCACTTGCTTCAACATGTCCACCATTGTTCCTGTATCCAAGAAAGCAAAGGTAACTGAACAAAATTATTATTGCCCCGTAGCACTCACTTCTGTTATCAGGAAGTGTTTTGAGAGGCTAGTTAAGGATCGGTTCACCTCTACCTTACCTGAGAGATGGGCAATTCCAATCCTCAGGGGCCTGATTGGTGTCACAGTTTTTCCCCAGCTAACACACATCACTCCAATAATCACCTAATCATGATCTTCAGTTTAGAATGCGATTTGATTGATCAGCTGTGTTTGCTAAGGATGGAGAAAAAGTGTAACACCAATCAGGCCCCCGAGGACTGGAGCTGACCACCCCTGATCCACTTCAATTTGCTTACCGACCAAAGAGAGACACAGACGATGCAATCGCAATACATACTGCCCTATCCCATCTGGACGAGAGGAATACCTATGTCAGAATGCTGTTCAGTGACTATAGCTCAGGCTTAAACACCATAGTACCCTCCGAGCTCATTATTAGGCTTGTGGCCCTGGGTCTGAACCCCGCCCTGTGCAACTGGGTCCTGGACTTCCTGACGGGCCAACCCCAGGTGGTGAAGGTAGGAAACAACACTTCCACTTCGCTTATTCTCAACACTGGGGCCCGCAAGGGTGCATGCTCAGACCCTCCTGTACTCCCTGTTCAATCATGATTGCGTTGCCACGCACGCCTCCAACTTAATCATCACGTTTGAAGACTACACAACAGTAGTAGGCCTAATTACCAACAATGACGAGACAGCCTATAGGGAGGAGGTAAGGGCCCTTGCAGAGTGGTGCCAGGAAAATAACCTTTCCCTCAACGTCAACAAAATATAGTAGCTGATCGTGGACTTCAGGAAACAGCAGAGGGAGCACACCCCTTTCCACATCGACAGGACCGCAGTGGAGAAGGGGGAAAGCTGTAAGTTCTTCTGTGTACACGTCACTGACAATCTGAAGTGGTCCACCCACACAGACAGTGTGGGGAAGAAGGCACAACAGTGCCTCTTCAACCTCAGGAGCCTGAAGAAATTCAGCTTGGCCCCTAAGACCCTTTTACAGATGCACAATTGAGAGCATCCTGTCGGGATGTATCACCGCCTGGAACGGCAACTACACCGCCCGCAATCGCAAGGCTCTCCAGAGGGTGGTGCAGTCTGTCCAACGCATCACTGGGGGCACACTGCCTGCCCTCCAGGACACCTACAGAACTCAATGTCACAGGAAGGCCAAAAAGATAATCAAGGACATCAACCACACGAGCCACCGCTTGGGAAAGCTGGGACCGAAAGACCGAAAAACAGCTTCTATCTCAAAGCCATCAGACTGTTAAATAGCCATCACTAGCTGGCTACAATCCGGCCACTCAATCCTGCACCTTAAAAGGCTGCTGCCCCATATACATAGACATGGAATCATAATGGAACACTATTAAAAATGTTTACATACTGCTTTACTCATTTCATATGTATTTACTATTTTCTATTCCATTGTATTTAGTCAATGCCACTCCGACATTGCTCATTCTAATAGTTATATATTTCTTAATTCTATTCTTTTACTTTTAAATATGTATATTGTTGTGAATTGTTACATACTACTGCACTGTTGGAGTTATGAACACAAGCATTCTGCTACACCCACAATAACATCTGCTAATTATGTGTATGTGACCAATAACATCTGCTAATTATGTGTATGTGACCAATAACATCTGCTAATTATGTGTATGTGACCAATTAAATGTGATTGAATTTGATTTGTTAACGTTATATAGCAAACGTGCCCACTCTGGTCTTGGCAACAGCTCGCAGATGCAGTGCGGGTAGGCTACCTACTGTACATTTTGAGATTATGATGGATAAGAGTAATTATTTGTAAAATGGCAGCCAAGAATCAATCATCATGTCACCAGAATAAGACCCTTAATATTTATTGGAAAGGAGCTCATCAACGTGCACTTTGTAGCCTAATAAACTGCATTGTTTCCCAAGTCTTAGTGGGAGGACCACTCAACATTTCATCACATGACTCCAAGTTTCCTTCGATATGATAGTTATTATATCAATAGTTGTGCATAAAGGCGTTTCCACCGCAATTTCTCGCATAATTTATTTTACCAACACATATCCCACCATGTTGAGCAGACAAATTGTCTGTCGGTATTTGTACATTTGTACGAATGCCATGCAATGTTCCACTTAAGCCCGGTAGAGCCTTTTTTTCATGCTCCAGGTAATTCATCCTCATGAAATGGTTGGATGGAAACCTGGTTAATTATTAATCAAGTTAATAAACGGCTTTAGCTGGGCTTCAGGCAGGTGGGGGCGGTGGTGGGACAAGACACATTTTGCATTGCTTTCTATTCCCGGAAAGCCCACTGGCTTTAACACACTTTGTATTCCCTTAGATATACCTAGGTTGTTCATTCAAAGATCGAGGTTGGGGCAGGTGATGGGACAAGACACATGTATACTGTCTGCCTGTTCAGGGAAAGCCAGAAACCCCACTACCCCGCACAGACACAGTTAATTCCCTCAGATTTACCTAGGATGGTTATTCAGAATCTCTGGCTTAGCTTTTCCATAGATGTTTGTCAGCGAGGCTCTTCTCGGGGCCCCTTCACATGTGAAATACGGTATATACCCAGCCGACCTGGCACAGACTATTTCACAGCACAGCAGCCCGGCTGCCTTGCACTTGTTGTTTAACATTGTCTAAATATTTGATTACAAGGTTCAGTACCGTTTAATTTTCTTGTGATCAACCCTGTCTGTTTTATTCTATGATTTTTCTCTTCCCTGCTCTAGAGTCTTTGTTTGGAGACAACGTGACAGAACTTTCCGTTGTTTCTCTTCCCTGCTCTAGAGTCTTTGTTTGGAGACGACGTGGCAGAATTTTCCGTTGTTTCTCTTCCCTGCTCTAGAGTCTTTGTTTGGAGACAACGTGACAGAACTTTCCGTTGTTTCTCTTCCCTGCTCTAGAGTCTTTGTTTGGAGACGACGTGGCAGAATTTTCCGTTGTTTCTCTTCCCTGCTCTAGAGTCTTTGTTTGGAGACAATGTGACAGAATTTTCCGTTGTTTCTCTTCCCTGCTCTTGAGTCTTTGTTTGGAGACGACGTGGCAGAATTTTCCGTTGTTTCTCTTCCCTGCTCTAGAGTCTTTGTTTGGAGACAACGTGACACAATTTTCCGTTGTTTCTCTTCCCTGCTCTAGAGTCTTTGTTTGGAGATGACGTGACAGAATTTTCCGTTGTTTCTCTTCCCTGCTCTAGAGTCTTTGTTTGGAGATGACGTGGCAGAATTTTCCGTTGTTTCTCTTCCCTGCTCTAGAGTCTTTGTTTGGAGATGACGTGGCAGAATTTTCCGTTGTTTCTCTTCCCTGCTCTAGAGTCTTTGTTTGGAGATGACGTGGCAGATTCCCTGCTTCACTTTTCTTCTGCTATTTATTCAGTTTGTTTAATTACGCGTTTAGCATTTTGAGATAACGAGAAACTACACGGCTTTTAGCTCAGGTATAGAGACCAAACAAGATGATTTTATGGACTCAGAAACAGTTTGAGGGAATGGCTAGCCCCTGGCAGAACATGTTGGGCTTTCATTTGACACATCTGCTCAAGAGTACAGTATGAAACAACGTAGATTCAGCTCTTGGCAGGAATGACTGTGACGTAGAAGTCCGTCACTGGCCGCGGGCAGCATTTGGTTCTTTAACGCACACACATATTCATCACTCCTCCCTGCGCCATTATACCATAAGTTAACAATGTGGGTCGACACACAAATTAACTTCTGTCTTGGTGCAGGCATTTCACACTTGTCAATGTTCATATTTGAGAGATACAATAATTATTATACTTATCAATGTTGTGGATGAGCGCATTGTTTGTTTGTTCTGTTCCTCTCTCTCCATCTCTGTAGCTTCCGGGTATGCTGGAAAAGGACCCGAGCTAAGGGAATTGGGTTGGCTTTATAGTGCCTGTCCCAAATGGCTCATTAATGCATATGGGCATATTGAAAGATATTGTCAGTAGTGATGTAATGTTGTAAATGTTATGTTGTGATATTGTTTAAAACCGTGTTGCAATGTATATCCTTTAGTATGTTTAGTTCATGGAAAATGTAGGTTTGTATTGTTAATTGATTAATTAATTAGGGTTAATTGTTCTGAGGGGAGGGGCTAGCCCTACAAAAGGAGCCTCTCTCCAGTCTCTAAGGAGGGCATTTTTTGGATTGAGCTGTGGATGGGGCAGCATTGTTTTTAAGCTGTCCCATAAGGTAGACGTTGATGGCAGTACTGTTGTTTTTTGTTCCGGAATCACTTGTAAATAAACACCTTTGCACAGAAGAACTTTTGCGGCTCCGCCATCTTTTTATTTTGATAGAGGTTAGGTTATCCAGTTTAGCCTTCTGGCCTACTCTACGTGACAATGACCATTCAACTTCGCCATGATTGCTCCACTATAAGTAATTCAGTATTCAAGTACAAATACTTCCAGCTGGAGGAGCATTAAGCCACCATTTAGGGTTTACAGAGACACTATCTATCCCAGTGGCCTGGGTGTCACGCTCATTTCAACAGATATCCCATGGGGGGGGCCTAAAAAATATGATTCTACCTGCCAGAAATTCTTTATAATTGCTCACTGCTTCATGTCTTTGGCTGCATCCTCAGCATTGAACTCTTCTCTATCCTTTCATAGGAAAATAAAACCACTGTGAAGTCACTGATACTGCAGTAACAGTTTATCAGAGCCTTTCTTCCTCAGTAGCAATACAGGGCATTGATTCTGCTACTGCGTTATTGATGCACATTCTACAGTACTGTTAGGTACAATGGACAAGTCAGTTTGCAGCAAGACTATTACCTGACACGACCATTAGCTTTACTTGTATTCTCCAAGGTCTTGATGGATTTCTAGCATGAGCTGTACAGTGTCTTTCATGTCAGCCGAAGACTGACCGACTTTTCTGATGTCTATTGCTTTGCTTCTGAACTTGACAGAGGTAAAAACAACTATGTTGTCATCGTACATTCGTATGGTTATTTTGAGATGATATAATCACACTGATGACTCGAAATAGACTTCGATTTCAGACGTCAGGAAAGGTCCCGGAGAACGTCGAGACATGCCTTCCTCTCGGGATGCTCGGAGCCGCAGCATGCTGCTTAGACCACTGCACGAGATATAATACACGGAGACATATCAGGGTGAGCGAAACCAAAACATCAAAACATTATTTATAAATGGAGTTTCTATACATTCCGGTTATGATCCATATTGATGAATAAACCATATGGGCTGCTAAATTACCACGACCACCCCGCTGCATGTTGTGTGCGTGCAAGAGGAGCCCACAAACAGTGCTTCAAAGCGTGTTTGTAAAAATAAATCAATTCAACACACCACGACACCACAAACTCACTATACTACAAACAAGCTTTGTACAGAATGTTCTTTGACAGAATCGATACAGAAATTCTGCAAAAGCAAATCATACTGATTGAAGTACACAGGGAATCCCAGGCCTCGTGATAGATGATTGAGTTAATGTGTGGTGAATCTGTTCATAATTAACTAACGTTCTGCCAATGACTCAACTTTCCGAAGCAGCTGTGAATTCTGCGGGCTAATCGTGTTGATCCAACGCAATGAGGTAGATGCATTAAAATGTCATTGTAGTCGGAGGACATTAATTTCTCATTATTGTACATGTTCTGATGAGTACCTACCTGCTGTGCCCCACCTCTCAACAGGAGACCAGGAAGGAGCCATGCAGTGAAACCCCCTCAGTGTGGCATCCCGTTAGCATGAAACACAGTCGTTAGCATTCATCCAACGAAGGGAAGAGAACACACACACAGCAACGGAATGCCATTAGTATCAAGGAACACAATGTGCAAGTGGGAAAATGGAAAACCAGGGAGAAATTATCTAAATTAAACATTAAGCATCAACAAACGCTCTGGGCTGTAGGGGTATTCACATTAACATCCCAAAGGATTATTGTTGTTTCGTAAGTGAAGCGATCTGAGTTTTAGCCCCAGAGGTTTGCAGAGTGTGGAGGCTACCAGCGGCGGATGGCAAGTTATTTTGGAGGAAGTGTAATCATATAAACATTAATAAAGAAGGGGGAGAAGAGAACACTGACTTAATAAAACGAAGTCATTTAGAGCTAAATGAGCTTCAGGAAGGGGAGGCTGATCATAAGTGGTGGAGAGAGAGAAAGTTCAGGCCGTTTTGTCTGGAAGATACAGAGATGTTGGTTGGCGTTGTGTTGCCTAAAGGCTCACTTGAGAGGGGCCCTGCCTTCCTCCTCTTCTCTACACTCCTCTTCTCTTGTCTTCACGGGTTGGAGCAAAAGGCAGCTAGAGCGTCATCACCGGAAAAGGATATGAGATAAAGACAGAGGGAGTGAACGTAAGAAAAATAGAAAGATAGATAGAAAGAAAGAAAGAAATGCGCCTTGGGTTGGAACCAGCCTCCATCTTTCAGCTGAGCTTATTGGTCTAGTTGTCACATTTGGAATCCCTGGCACTCCAAAGCGGTTGTGAATGGAAGCAGATGACATTGGCTGTTTGCTATTGGATGAGATGAATCGGTGAACATTTTGATGGGAAAGGAGGGTGAAAGTGGAGGGCAAAGGGTCAGTAGTGACAGATAACCTGGAAGAGAGGGGTCAGCACTCACAGAGATGAATGACTCATTTGACCACATACAGAGAGGAAATGGAGGGCAATTTTTTTAATTTATTGGTTCTACAAAATATGAAATTGTGAATCCTGGCATAGGAGCAGAATGGGAGGGAAAATAAAGAAAATGGCCGACACAGGATACAGTGAACTTGCGCTATACTGTAAGGTGTTCTTGACTTAAGTAGAGGGTCATTCGTTGAGCCCCTACAGTACTGGATTCTGGATTAGATCTCCCTTATATGTTTGGTCATAGGTAATGTTTAGAACCTTTATGCAGTAGTGATTAACTAGGATGCACAGCTGGTTGTGTGAGCAGTTTTAATGTATCTGATATTTGCTAAATCTACTGCCTTTGGGACAATGGGACAAAAATGGTAACACACAGAAAAAGGCATAAATTACCCCCAAAGTGGAACACACAGCGGTTAGTATTTTCATCTTGTAGAAAGTAAACGACCCATCGGTTTGTGCGGAGAGTGTGTGCAGGCCTACGTTCGGTGTTGAAGTGCATATTGGCTGAACATTTTCAGTCTCTTTCAGTCTGAGGTGATGCTTTGAAGTCAGAAACAAGGATATCACGGTCCATTTAGCCTCTCCGTGTTAGCACTGGTAACATTCTGAAATTGCCATAGCCGAGTTACTGTTTTACCATATGGAGATTCAGCTTATTTATCAACTGCTTAATTAAGATGAAACAGAAGCAGTTCAAATCTCTACTCCCTGCCAATCTCCAGGAGTATCCCATTAATTCTGCAAATGTATCGCAGACAAATTAGCTGTGTGTTTTTA
This sequence comes from Oncorhynchus mykiss, assembly GCF_057628025.1. Lineage (NCBI taxonomy): Eukaryota > Metazoa > Chordata > Actinopteri > Salmoniformes > Salmonidae > Oncorhynchus > Oncorhynchus mykiss. Next base: position 46,693,674 of record NC_143042.1, on the reverse strand, counting down.
ATGAACAAAATGTGCGAGATGGATATTAATCACTGAACTATATGTAATTAATTTTCTAAAGGAACATGATTTCTTTATGATTTTTAACCTGAGGAACAGGGAAAAAACAGACAGATGTGTGTATATGCATGCGCGGACACACACACACACACACACACACACACACACACACACACACACACAAACACACACACACACACACACACACACACACACTTTAATGCATTATGGAGTCTGCATTTGGAATGTGGATTTTCTTTTGCCGTTTCCTCTCTTCAGTCTCTCTCTACTGAGAGCTCTCATCTACCCTCTATCGCACCAGTTGGAAAGTATTTAATTTCACGTTTCCAAACCACTGTGTTTTGATGGATGACGCTCTATAGCAAGCAGTTAGTGGTAGACGACATGGCCAAAAGTATGTGGACAGCTGATCGTCTCATTCCAAAATAATGGGCCTTAATACTGAGTTGGTCTCCCCTTTGCTGCTATAACAGCCTCCACTCTTCTGGGAAGGCTTCCCACTAGATGTTGAAACATTGCTGCAGGGACTTGCTTCCATTCAGCCACAAGAGCGTTAGTGAGGTTGAGTAATGATGTTGTGCGATTTGGCCTGGGTCAGCGTTCCAATTCATGCCAATTCATGCCAAAGTTGTTCGATGGGGTTGAGGTAATGGCTCTGTGCAGGCCATTCAAGTTCTTCCATACCGATCTCGACAAACCTTTTCTGTATGGACCTCGCTTTGTGCACGGGGCATTCTCGTGATGAAACAGGAAAGGGTCTTCCCCGAACTGTTGCCACAAGGTTGGAAGGACAGACTCGTCTACAATGTCTTTGTATGCTGTAGTGTTAAGATTTCCCTCCACTGGAACTAAGGGGCCTAGCCTGACCCATGAAAAACAGCCCCAGATCATTCTTCCTCCTCCACCAAACTACAGTTAGCACTATTCATTGGGTCAGGTAGCGTTCTCCTGGCATTTGCCAAATTAAGATTTGTTCGTCGGATTTCCAGATGGTGAAGTGTGATTCATCACTCCAGAGAAAGTATTTCCACTGCTCCAGAGTCCAATGGCGGTGAGTTTTACTCCACTCCAGCTAACGCTTGGCATTGCGCATGGTGATCTTAGGCTTGTGTGCAGCTGATCTGCCATGGAAATCCATTTTATGAAGCTCTCGACAAACAGTACTTGTGCTGATGTTGCTTCCAGAGGCAGTTTCGAACTCTGTAATGAGTGTTGAAATCAAGGACAGTCGATTTTTATGCACTACACTCTTCAGCACTTGGTGGTCCTGATCTGTCAGCTTGTGTGGCCTACTATTTCGCAGCTGAGCAGTTGCTTCTCTTAGACATTTCCACTTCAAAATAACAACCCTTACAGTTGACCAGGGCAGCTCCAACATGGCAAAAATCTGACGAACTGATTTGAAGGAAAGGTGGCATCCTATGACGATGCCATGTTCAAAGTCACTGAGCTCTTCAGTAAGGCCATTCTACTGTCAATGTTTGTCTATGGAGAGTGCATGGCTGTGTGCTCAATTTTATATACCTGTCAGCAATGGGTGTGGCTAAAATTGCCGAATCCACTAATTTGAAGGGGTATCCATATACTTTTGAATACATAGTGTTAGTCCCCATACAGATTTAACACTGGAGCCAATCAGCTTAAGGGCCTTGCCTAGGGTCAAGATTCCCACGGACGCTAAATTCCCTTTCTTAGGTCAGTTAGGGTCACCACTTTATTTTAAGAATGTGAAATGTCAGAATAATAGTAGAGAGAATTATTTATTTCAGCTTTTATTCCTTTCATCAAATTCCCAGTGGGTCAGAATTTTATATCCACTCAATTAGTATTTGGTAGCATTGCCTTTAAAATGTTTAACTTGGGTCAAACATTTCAGGTAGCCTTCCACAAGCTTCCCACAATAGATGGGTGAATTTTGGCCCATTCCTCCTGACGGAGCTGATGTAACTTAGTCAGGTCACACACGCTTTTAAAGTTCTACCCACAACTTTTCTATATGATTGAGGTCAGGGCTTTGTGATGGCCACTCCAATACCTTGACTTTGTTGTCCTTAGCTTTAACTTCCTGACTGATGTCTTGAGATGTTGCTTCAATATATCCACATAATTTTCCTCCCGCATGATACCATCTATTTTGTGAAGTGCACCAGTCCCTCCCTCAGCAATGAACCCACACAACATGATGCTGCCACCCCAGTGCTTCACAGTTGGGATGGTGTTCTTCGGCTTGCAAGCATTCCCCCTTTTCCCCCAAACATAACGATGGTCATTATGGCCAAACAGTTCTATTTTTGTTTCATCAGACCAGAGGACATTTCTCCAAAAAGTAAGATATTTGTCCCCATGTGCAGCTGCAATCCGTAGTCTGGCTTTTTTTGTGGTGGTTTTGGAGCAGTGGCTTCTTCCTTGCTGAGCGGCATTTCAGATTATGTCAATTTAGGACTTGTTTTACTGTGGATATAGATACTTTTGTACTTGTTTCCTCTGGCATCTTCACAAGGTGTTGTTCTGTGATTGATTTGCACTTTTCGCAAAAAAGTACGTTCATCTCTAGGAGACAGAACTTGTCTGAGCGGTATGATGGCTGCATGGTCCCATGGTGTTTATACTTGCGTACTGTTTGTACAGATGAACGTGGTACCTTCAGGTATTTGGAAATTGCTCCCAAAGATGAACCTGACTTGAGGTCTACACATTTTTTTCTGAGGTCTTGGCTAATTTCTTTTGATTTTCCCATAATGTCAAGCAAAGAGGCACTGAGTTTGAAGGTAGGCCTTGAAATACATCCGCAGGTACACCTCCAATTGACTCAAATTATGTCAATTAGTCTATCAGAAGCTTCTAAAACTATGACATAATTTTCTGGAATTTCCCAAGCTGTTTAAAGGTACAGTCAACTTAGTGCATGTAAACTTCTGACCCACTGGAATTGTGATACAGTGAATTATAAGTGAAATAATCTGTCTATAAATAATTGTTGGAAAAATGATTGTGTCATGCACAAAGTAGTTGTCCTAACCGACTTACAAGGAATTTGTGGAGTGGTTGAAAAACAAGTTTTAATGACTCCAACCTAAGTGTATGTAAACTTCCGACTTCAACTGTATACATATACAGTGTATATATATATATATATACAGTTGTTCATTTGGAAAGTATTCAGACCCACTGACGTTTTCCACATTTGGTTACATTACAGTCTTCTACTGAAATTGATTAAATGTTTTTTTTCCCCCATCAATCTACACACAATATCCCATAATGACAAAGCAAAAACAGGTTTTTAGAATTTTTTTGCAAATGTATTAAAAATAATAAACTGAAAGATCACATTTACGTAAGTATTCAGACCTTTACTGAGTACTTTACTGACACACCTTTGGCAGAATACAGCCTCGAATGTTCTTGGGTATGATGCTACAGCTTGGCACACCTGTATTTGTGGAGTTTTTCCCATTCCTCTCTGCAAATCCTCTCAAGCTCTGTCAGGTTGGATGGGGAGAGTTGCTGCACAGCTATTTTCAGGTCTCTCCAGTGATGTTTGATCGAGTTCAAGTCCGGGCTCTGGGTGGGCCACTCAAGGACATTCAGAGACTTGTCTCTAAGCCACTTCTGCGTTGTCTTGGCTGTGTGCTTAGGGTTGTTGTCCTGTTGGAAGGTGAACCTTCGTCCCAGTCTGAGGTCCTCTCTGGAGCAGGTTTTCATTAAGGATCTCTCTGTACTGTGTTCCGTTCATCTTTCCCTTGATCCTGACTAGTCTCCCAGTCCCTTCCGCTGAAAAACGTCCCCACATCATGATGCTGCCACCACATGTTTCAACATAGGGATGGCGCCAGGTTTCCTCCAGATGTGACGCTTGGCATTCAGGCCAAAGAGTTTAATCTTGGTTTCATCTGACCAGAGAATCTTGTTTCTCATGGTCTGAGAGCCTTCATGTGCATTTTGGCAAACTCCAAGCGGGCTGTCATGTGCCTTTTACTAAGGAGTGGCTTATGTCTGGCCACTCTACCATAAAGGCCTGATTAGTGGTGTGCTGCAGAGATGGTTGTCCTTCTGGAATGTTCTCCAATCTCTCAACAGAGGAACTCAAGCGATCTGTCAGAATTACCATTGGGTTCTTGGTCACCTCCCTAACCAAGGCTTTTCTCCCCCGATTGCTCTGTTTGGCCGGGCGGCCAGCTCTAGGAAGAATCTTAATGGTTCCAAACTTCTTCCATTTAAGAGTGATGGAGGCCATTTTGTTCTTGGAGACCTTCAATGAGGCAGAAGATTTTTGTTACCCTTCCCCAGATATTTGCCTCGACACAATCCTGTCTCGGAGTTCTACTGACAATTCCATTGACCTCATGGCTTGGTTTTTGCTCTGACATGCAATGTCAACTATGGGACCTTATATAGACAGATGTGTGCCATTCCAAATCATGTACAATCATTTGAATTTACCACAGGTGGACCCCAAAAAGTTGTCGAAACATCTCAAGGTTGATCAATGGAAACAGGGTGAGCCTGAGCACAATTTTGAGTCTCATAGAAAAGGTTCTGAATACTTATGTAAATAAGAAATTATTATATTTAATACATTTGCAGAAAATTTAAATAAACGTTTTAACTTTGTCATTATGAGATCAACTGACCATGACCTCACCATCTGGGTGGTCTTAACCAATCATAGCTCAGTTAGATACGGCGGTAAAATCCATCCAATTACAATTCATTATGTTTACACATATGAATATTACATCCCCCTTCTTTTAAAACAAAAAGAAAAATGTTTTACATATTCTAAGCGTTTCTTTTGAATTCATGCCCTGTAGCTTGAACTCAAAGTAAGTAACCATTTACATTGTGTACTGCAGCAGCTGAATCAACATAACAGACTCTGAAACAATGATTCAGCATACTGTTACTGTTAGAACAAAGGATACTCACCAACTCAGCTTTCACTCTAGCAATGACATCTTAACATGTCAAACTAATACAATACCAAAGCATTTCAAGTCAACTTTTCAATAACAAGTTTTCAGTCTGGAGCTCTTTTAGGGCAGTGATCCACCTCCACCCTCTTTTAGGGCAGTGATCCACCTCCACATTTCACAGGTCTAGGACAGCTCTGGGCTTGACCTCTCTTCCTGAGCTTGTGCGATATGATGCTGAGCCTGCTTCTGTGTCAGTCAACAGTTCTTGTGGTGTTGCAGGTAAGTATGGTTTATGTTGTGCTGTGTGTGTGTTTAGTCCATCACATTCTCTTTCAGGGGAACAGTTCATCTTGTCAGTGTAGTGTTCTTCTGTGTTCAGTAGGTGATGACGATTGCGGCGGTACACAGCTCCTTCTGCGGTGCGGACGTGATATGAACGTTCAGGGTCAGCTGGCTGGATGACAACTGCTGGCTTCCAGAGGCCATGCGCCTGGATTCTAACTGACTCTCCGTCGATCAGTGGTGGCCATGGTCTAGCTGGCCTGTCGTAGTATCGCTTTGGTTGTTTTTCATGCATTTCCTTGTAGCTGGCGACCTCAGGTTGCAGCTGCTGGTTGGTGCTGGGATGGACTGAACGAAGTCTGTGTCTCATCAACCGCTGGGCTGGTGATTTGAAGCTGTCAACTGGAGTGTTGCGGTATTCAAGGAGACTGAGGTAGGGGTCTCTCTTGTCTGCTTTTGCTTTGTCCATGAGTGATTTAGCAATCTGCACAGATTTTTCAGCAAGGCCATTACTTTGAGGGTAATGTGGGCTTGTGGAGACATGTGAACTCATGCTTTTGTGAAGGATTCAAATTATTTTAATTTGTAACAGGGGCCATTGTCAGATATTACAGTCTCTACAATGCCATGCCTGGCAAAGATTACTTTTAGCTTGTGTATCACAGCTGCAGATGTGGTGGTATGAAGCTTGTCGAGTTCGAAGTATCTGCTGTAGTAGTCCACTGTTACAATGTAGTCCTCGTTGTTCCAGGTGAACAGATTGGTTGCCACGACCTGCCAGGGTTGGTCTGGGATACAGTGAGGTAACATTGGCTCTTTGGTGTTTGAGGGGCGTAGTTCAAGACAGGTGGTGCATTTACCAACAATGCCCTCTATTTGTTTGCATATTCCGGGCCAAAACAAAATGTCCCGTGCTCTCTTTTTGCACTTTTCCACGCCCATGTGTCCAGCATGGATCTTTGTCAAAATCACTTCTCTGAGACTGGTAGGGGTGATGATTTTCTCTCCTTTGAAAATGATTCCCTTAAACTGTGATAGTTCATCACGATGGTGCCAGAACTGAGACGCTCTGAGGGCAATTTTTCCTCTCCACAGGCCATCCATCCTGTATGACTTTCCTCAGCTGTGTGAGTTGTGAGTCCTTTTCTGTTTCTGCTCGGATCTCCTTCAGTTTTGTGTCACTAACTGGTAAGTTAATGTACACAGTGTGAACTTGCATGTCCATGCCTTCACTGAGGCTGCTGTCCTTGCAGGTAACTTCCTGGAGAGTGTGTCTGCAACAAGGATGTCTTTGCCTGGACGGTGAGTGATTGTCAAGTCGTATTTTTGTAGTTGAAAGATCATTCTCTGTAGCCTTGGCGGGGCTGCGGCTAGCGGTTTCCTCATGATTGACTTGAAGGGCTTGTGGTCGGATTCCACAATGGCTTGTCTTCCATATACGTAATGATGGAAATGCTTACATCCAAACAGAATGGCGTAGAGCTCCTTTTTGATTTGAGCGTAGTTGATTTCACAGTCTGTGAGAGATTTGGAAGTGTAGCCGATGGGCTTTCCTTCTTGCAGTAGCACTGCACCTAGTCCATAGTTTGACGCGTCCACTTGGAGTCTGAGCTCTTTGTTGGGGTCGTAGTAGGCAAGGACTGGTCCTGGTTCTCTCGTGATCAAGTCTTTCACTCTCTGGAAAGCAATGTCGTGTTGCTTGTCCCAGGGAAACTCACTGGACTGCTTTAGCAGTTGACGCAGGAGTGCATTAGCATTGGAGAGGCTGGGGGCGAACTTGGCTAAGTAGTTGACCATGCCAAGCACTGTTTCCAGCTCTGCACAGTTCTTTGGTGGCTCCATGTATTTTATGGTTGAGATCCACTGTGGATCTGGCTTGATTCCATTCACTGTGAGAAGATGTTCCGAAGTAGCTGCCCTCTGTAGTGCCGACTGTGCTCTTCTCGGGGTTGAGCCGGACTCCTCTCTCGCGGGACCTTTGCAGCATCGCGCAGAGGTTTCTGTCACGTTCCTCTTTGGTTTGACCATAGACAAGGATGTCGTCCACAATTGCCACAACTCCGCCGAGGCCTTTGTACACTTCGTCAATCTTTTGCTGAAACTTGTCTTGGACTGAAATAATCCAAAAAGGCAGGCGACGGAACCTGTAGCATCCAAACGCTGTGTTGAACGTTGTGAGCTTAGATGACTCTTCTGTGGGCTTGATAGCCCAGTACCTGATCAGGCGTCCATGACACTGAATTAGCGTGCTCCAGCTAGCTTGTGCGTGTTGCTATCAAGTATTGGTAAATGATAATGGGGGTGTTTGATAGCCTCTCTTGGGTCGAGACATACTCTGAGCTTGCCTGTGTGTGGTTTCTCCACCACCACGGTTTTGTAACCTTGGTGACTATGTCAGATTGCTCAATGCTCTCCAACTCTTTCTTCATACGGGCGTGGAGAGCAAGGGGAATATTTCTCAGTGGGTAGACCACAAGGGTTGTGTGTAGGTCAAGGTGAATGGTACATTCTCCTGGGAATAGTCCTATTACTGTGAAAACATCAGCAAACTCCTCCAGTACATGTTCTGTCTCTACTGGTGCTGTCACTGATCAAACTAGCTTGATGAGGTCCATGTCTAAACATGCTTTAAGACCTAGCACTGCAGGTGCTCTAGTGTCAACAACGTAAAAGTCCAACATCATGTCACTTTCCTTGTATTTGCATTTATTGCATTTATGTGCATTTACTGGGAGCTGTTCACCATAACCAGTCCGTCTGCGCGTGGTGGGCTGTAGCTCGCACTCAGATGTCAAGCTGCGGTACCTATTCAGAGGAATAATGTTTACTTGTGCACCAGTGTCTAGTTTGAACTTTAGCTCTGTGCCTTGTGTTCCTATCTCAAGGTCAGCAAAGGCTTGCTCTGTCTCTGACATTTAATTTTTCTGTCACTGAATCAATAAATAGTTCATCAGCATTTGACTCTGATTGACATTTCATCTTCACTCACTGCGTGTAGTTTTTCCACGGTAAGCTCTGCACACTCTTGCGTGATTCCAAGTGATTCCATTTTCCACATTTAGTACACTGTTTTCCTTTAGCTGGGGAATTTCCCTGTTCGCCATGCACTTTGTATTCACAATATCCACAAGTTTTGTGGCGTTTTGTGTCTATGTCGCTCTGTTTTGGAGTTTATGTCTCTCTCCGGATGTGTGCTTTGATGTTTGCCTGACTGCATGCACTGCTTATTCACGTGATATGTGAACGTTTGGGGCGGCAGGTAGCCTAGTGGTTAGAACGTTGGGCCAGTAACCGAATCCCCGAGCTGACAATGTGAAAATCTGTCATTCACAAGCAGACGCAGCTCAGTCACAAACTGTTCAAACGATTCGCTAGCTCCCTGTACTTTCTCATGGAATTTGTACCTGGCGTAAATCGTATTGGTCTTCGGCACAACATATGCTTCAAAACGATCGCTGTATGTTTTCAGTACCTTTGATTCAGCCTCGGTAAGTGTCCATGTGTTGTAAATATCTCTCCCTTTTTCATCGATCCAGAGGAGCAAGTAGCTGCATTGTCCCTCTTCTCCTGTCCTTCAGAGGATCAGTGAACATTAGCTCCACATGCTGTTTGTACTTACGCCATGCATCATAAGTTTGTAGACTCCCAGTCCATTCGAGGTGAAGGAACTCCAGCAAAATCTTTTAGTCCTTTTACTCTGACACCATGCCTTGTTTGACACACTTTGTACAAAATAATAAAATGCAGTACTACAGGATATTTCTTGACGTAGCTCTTTATTAGCTAGCTATAACTGGCATGTTCCCGTGTCTCATACTATGATCAACTGACCATGACCTCACCACCTGGGTGGTCTTAACCAATCATAGCACAGTATGATACGGCGGTAAAATGCATCCAATTACAATTCAGTATGTTTATACATATGAATATTACATCAGTGATGGCTCTAGGGTGAAATGTTGACATTCATCACGAATTTCCTGCAATCATCACAAATGCTAATGTTTTCTGTGAACGTAGCTTTTTGTATACCCTCACTATTTTTGTCCTTGATTAAAAGTCGGGTGGGGTTGTTTTGCTACCCAGGACCCACGGCCAGCAGTGTTGCTGTTGGGTGGAGATGGCTGGAAGCAGAGTGGGGTAATGGAGGAGAGGAGAGGAGACAAGACGAGACGAGAGGAGAGTAGCAGAAGCCAGCTGAGAGAGAGAGACAATTTCACGGTTGCACGTTACCTCCTAATGACAGAATTGTGACTCATCTCCATCTGTCACTCAATCATCTCCAGCCAATCAACGTTCGTCCCTCGTCGGCTCGGATTGCATCAGGCTCTCCCATTTGCAGTCATAGCACAATTAAGAGCGTAATCACATTTTCAGCAGTTGGGGTAAAGGAAAAGTCGCAGGGCGAGTTTTTATTTTCATTATGTTTTCAATATGTGATCAAGGATAGTGTGTGTAGTGGCAGTAATTTGATTTGTGTATGAAGGGGACTTCCCAATGCAATCGAATGGCTTTCCTTTGAGTTGAGTTACTGTGATTAGGACTTACTGGCTGTTTCCTCAGAGAGGTCTGTAGTACTAAGCCTTTCACATAGGCTGTTTGGCTGGGAGCCATGTGTGAAAGACAGCGGGTGCTCACTTGATATGTTTGGGCCAGAACTCACTCACTCTCTCTCTCTCTCTCTCTCTCTCTCTCTCTCTCTCTCTCTCTCTCTCTCTCTCTCTCTCTCTCTCTCTCATATGGTGGAACATGTTGAAGCCTCTTGATATCCTGCTCAGGCTCTGGCTCACTGTTAGTCTGACACCCTGTGCCTCTGCCAAGATAATACAAACACATGCACATACACGGACAATTTCTCCTTATGTTATTTTGGAGTGTTTCAGAGTGCAAAGTTACAAAGAGGGGGCCAGCTGTGTGACAAACAGCTGTGCTCCTTGGCCCTTGCCACCCCTCTGTCGCTGCGGCACTTCCACCTCTCCTCCTCTTCTGACCATCGCCCCACTTCAGGATATTTATAATGTTGCCTCTGCTCCAGCAAGCGGTCAGGGAGAGAGGGAAGGAGAGAAGGAGGCAGAGAACCCTGGGGATGAGATGATTTGGTATGCACTATCAACACAGGCCTGTTTCATTGGGCAGCCTTTTCTGTCTAATGCATCATGGGTAGTGGAACAAAAAAAAGGAGGGAGGTCACTGGCAGGAATCAGCCCAAATAGATAAATAAAACATGCACTATGTTCCTGTGACTGGAGTCACAGTCTCTATTAAGAGACGATAGAGGACAATGTTGTACTCGGAATAGGTGGTTGGCTGTTGGTCTGTTGTAAGCTGGGTGGAGGGATGAGTCACTGTATTAGCTCTTGGTCTGTTGTAAGCTGGGTGGAGGGATGAGTCACTGTATTAGCTGTTAGTCAGTTGTAAGCTGGGTGGAGGGATGAGTCACTGTATTAGCTGTTAGTCAGTTGTAAGCTTGGTGGTGGGATGAGTCACTGTATTAGCTGTTAGTCTGTTGTAAGCTGGGTGGAGGGATGAGTCACTGTATTAGCTGTTAGTCAGTTGTAAGCTGGGTGGAGGGATGAGTCACTGTATTAGCTGTTAGTCAGTTGTAAGCTTGGTGGTGGGATGAGTCACTGTATTAGCTGTTGGTTTGTTGTAAGCTGGGTGGTGGGATGAGTCACTGTATTAGCTGTTAGTCAGTTGTAAGCTTGGTGGTGGGATGAGTCACTGTATTAGCTGTTGGTTTGTTGTAAGCTGGGTGGTGGGATGAGTCACTGTATTAGCTGTTGGTCTGTTGTAAGCTGGGTGGAGGGATGAGTCACTGTATTAGCTGTTGGTCTGCTGTAAGCTGGGTGGAGGGATGAGTCACTGTATTAGCTGTTGGTCTGCTGTAAGCTGGGTGGAGGGATGAGTCACTGTATTAGCTGTGGTCAGTTGTAAGCTGGGTGGAGGGATGAGTCACTGTATTAGCTGTGGTCAGTTGTAAGCTGGGTGGAGGGATGGATTGTTGTTTGAGTTTTGTGGCGTAGTCGGTTAATTGACTAGATTGGTACATTGATTGAGTCTTCCCTCAGTGAATTGCTACCACTCTATCAATGATATCTGCTATTCCATACAATTTACCTTATTTTAACGCCCAAAATACGCAATACTTCTAGGTCCAATGTAGTGTGAATACCATTGTAAAGCACAATTTCTCCCCTTTCTAGCAAAATCAATGATGAGACCTTCATGCTGACCGTCTTTGCATGATTGAAGAAAGCAAACAGCTCTGTTGGGTCTTTTTAAAAATGGCGGGTGGGGAAGTGAACCCTACTGCGTGATAGTGAAAGGGGGAGATATGTCTAGTTGGGAAACAGCTTTTTTTCACCCGATCTGTCCAACTTATCACCTCTAAAATGTAAATAAAACCCTATAAAGAGTTTATATAATGTGTCATTACATACCTGTTTGAAGGTTTGTGTGGAACTTGAATGGGTTTTTTAGGGCGGCTCTAAAGTGATCTTCAGAAGTAAACAGCGGCTGTCGCAGCTTTTGAGCGCCATGATGGCTTGCAGTGATGATGCAAAAAATGAATGCATTCAGTTGTACAACTGACCAGGTATCCCCTTTAACCCTGACCCTGTCCTTTTCTTGTTTTTAATCTGCAAGAGAAGCGCCACACCTGGTGGAAAGAGGCTGTATGACACAGAATGAGTGGCATAATGAATGCTCTACGTTATGTCATGACACGTCACAATTTATCGTACAGCGTCAGAGGGGTCCGTTTTTAAAAAACTTTTCTCCAATACTATCGGGCCGTTACCATGTCAATCAACGCTTGAATAGAAACGTAGTTCACACCCCGGATGTTGACGCCAACACAGTCACTACAGTCCCATTAGTTTTCCTTGCAGCCTCGTTTGAATGCCGCGGTTGCAAAATTGTACGAAATGGATTTAGTCACCATAAGGATATCTCTTACAAATCTCCTACCTGGTTACTTGTTCCCTGAGACTAGAAGATTACCAGAGAGAACAAAAGAAAATTGACTCCTTAAATGTTTACCAATGCTGTTGCGGTAAATGATGGTTGACTCCATTGCTATCGACCTTCGAGTCTGACTCACAAGTGTTTTGACTAAACTGTTCTAAACTGTTCATCAGTGCGGATTAGACATGTTCTGTTCAAGACATATCATTTGTCAGCAGGGTGGCTTCTTGCCAATACCTCAAGAAGTTGATTCTGTGTACTTCTCAGTTGCTCTGAGAAAATGTCAGGTCAATCAAAACATCCTATTATGTGTGTATAGCTGCGTATGTGTTTTTTAAGAAATCTCAATATTCATTTTCCAGGAAATCTGTGGCCTTGCAATTGTATGGCTGTCCCAATGAAGGCTGCCTGGTGTTTAACTGGAGAACGATTGGACTTGTGAACCTGGACCTAGAAGTGATTCATTCAGCCAAGTTAAAGCTGATTGGACAAGAGCAGCAGATGGTCATTGTAGCCCTACAATGGAAATGCCCTTCTTTTCACTGGAACATAGGTTAATTAAGGTTCCTATATTAAGCAAGTTCGGTCCTTTTTTCTTCATAGCTTATCCTCCTCTGTGTTTTTTTTTGCAAGGTTATTTAGCAGTTAAACTAAAGGCTATCTTATTCCCACTGTTTAGCCAACAGTGGTCGTGGTATAATGTTGTATGTTATTCTGCCAGTGGTAAGAATATATCAAGCTACAGTAAGTGAAACAGGAGCAGTTCTTTGAATTCGAGGCTGTGATCATATCAGACATTAAAACGGATTCTGACATTTCTGAAATGTTCATGGATAGAACATACTACCCTTTTTGTTATCAGTTATTTATACGCGACATCTTGACTAATAGGACTGCTGTTTAACCGTTTGCGGCTTTGACAATAGTGTGAACAAAGATCTTTTGATGCTGTAACGGTGTCCTGCCGGCTTGAGAGAAGCACATATCAAGCCCACATCTACAGTTTGTTTAAAGTTGGTTCTGGCTGAAGTAATTTCGTCAGCACTTGGGATGTATCGTTGTAAACTGCTGGATTTCTGTCGGAAAGCTGTTATTGTGTTCAGATGGGACTCGGATAGACTACAATGTTAGCTGTTGCTGTGTGTGGTCGACATAGTTTGACTCCAAAACTGTGAAGCCCTTTGAAATGATTGGACTCCTGTTTTGGCTCAAATTTGTTTATCCCTGATTTCAGGAACATTGTATTTTGGATGTTTGTCACTTACTGCATCTGTGCCGGTGTATATAGTTCTGTTCCTGGCAACGAAACGAATGTTCTTCTCTCTTTGTGTTTTTACACTTATCACTGACCCGTTCTGTTAGAGACCTTGGATCTCCAAGAGCAGAAAAGATTTATACCGTAGGCAAAGAATTCAGTTAAATCTCAAGCCTGCCAAACAGTTACTAAGTGTATGTTCCATAAGTACTTCAGTGAGAAAAAAAAAGCATTTGTGTGAGCAATGGCCTACGAGGGTTGCACCGAATGAAATGCTTCTTTTTTTCTACCCCCCCCACATCAAGAAGTGTTTGCTTGTTTTTTCGTTATCTTCTCTCTCTTTCTCTCTCTCTCTTTTTTTTTTGTTTTACCTTTGAGTTGAATCTCTGACATCCAAGTCTGCCCCAGGATGTCTGTCACAAACTGCAGTCCAACGTTGTGACAATGTTTTTTCCCCTCCCGTTACCTTTTATGACCTTTTTTCCTTTGTTTTCTTTTTTTCTGTTCTTTCCTTCAAGGTCTGGCGCACCTGACGTTAAACAACCAAGGTATGGGTTCATTCCTTTTTTTGGTTCTTTTTTTCCGAGGAAAAAGTACTCCTCTGCCCAACCTCTCCTCTTCTTCACTCCTCCTCTTTCCTCACCACCCCACATTTCCCTACCTCCATTTTCCTTAACCCGTCCTCCTAACCCATCTACTCATCCCATGGCACCCCCCAATTCTCTCACACTCTTCCCCCCTCATTTCGCATTGTTTTGGTTGTGCTTCCTGCCATATCCTTCCTTGTGCTCTCTGTGCCTCCACACTGTCCGTCCCACCCTTGTCCTGTCCTTCTGGCTCATCTGGAACCACCCTGACCTACGACCTCCCGGGCTGCAGGTAACGCTTTTCTGCTCTCCCTTCTGCTTGGGTTTTCAAAAAAGTGTCTACAGGAAAAAAAACAGTTTGTCAAGTGTTAGCTGTATGTTACCCCTCTTAGTAATGCAACAAAGTTGTTGTTGAATGGCACAGAGTTTTCTATCACCACTCTGCTGTCATTCTCATTGTTTGGCACCCTGATCTGTTATGATGAGGTTTTTAGATGTTAAGCTTAGACAGACTGCAAGCTATTTGAAATGTTAACCTGGAAAGAATGTCTTGTGAATTATGTATGAAGAAAAGACTGTCTGAAAAGCGATGAGATTGAACTGTGCTGCTATGGACATGTTATGGTCTCCAATGGAACTGCTCTGACTCAATATTACTCTCAACCACGACCAAGCAGATATAGTGGCACAACCTTTATCCTTCTATTCAATCACATTCATTAGAGCATTTCACTCTTCACACAGCCAACCTTTTCTGCCCTGTTTATACAGACACTCGGTTGCTCTGTCGTCTCCTGACGTGAACCTACCAAGAATGGCGGGAGAGGGAAAGTTCATGGGAGAGAGAGATTCAAGCAGGCAGGGATAGGTTGGGGAGCACACTGACCTTTACTAGAATAGAGAGAACGGTCTAGCTAGCTCCTATCGACTCCCTTTCCTCTCCCCCTTCGACCTCCATCACTGATGCACTGGGATCCAAATAGGATTTCTAAAACTCCCTCTCCTGGGGTGCATTGTAAAAGTCATTCCTCAATTCCTTGTGTCTACTCTGAAGGATCTTTTGATCCAATGCTCTCCTCGCTTCCCTCTGCCATTTGAGGAGGCGGCGAGGGGAGAGGAGAGGATGCGAAGATTCTAGGAAAGACATTTGAGATTCACCTCTATTCTCTTTAAACACATACAGGTTCCTATATCAAACAACTTACATGTCTGGAACACCTCCCCTTTAAAGACTCCTTATCGTGCGTTCATAACCAAGTGAGAAGGTGGCATTTAGCACGTACTGTACGATATCTGGATGTGGATAAATTAGAATACTTTTCTGGTGTCAAACCTTATATGAAAACATGATACACATTTTAAGAGCTGAGAAACAGGTTTTTCAAATGATATGACACACAATAGCACCACATCAAATCAATTGTAATCAGTCAAGAAAAAACACCAGCGAAAATGTGTATCTTATTCAAAAATCCACACTTTACTCCCAAACATCTGCCATTTACAAAACGTTCTAATTATGATAGTAAAAAACTTGGAGC
Organism: Oncorhynchus mykiss; assembly: GCF_057628025.1. NCBI lineage: Eukaryota > Metazoa > Chordata > Actinopteri > Salmoniformes > Salmonidae > Oncorhynchus > Oncorhynchus mykiss. The sequence continues at coordinate 46,678,103 of NC_143042.1, read as the reverse complement.
ATATTTAGTCAGTAAGGGTTGATCATCTGAAATCGGAATAGAAATACGTTTTACTGTGAATGGGTTGCAAATGTCTTAGTGACTGATACTATTTTTCTCTAATTCTATGACAATTTCTTATCTGGATAGTATTTTAAACATAAATCTGCAACAAAACAAATTACAAATGGCATTAAGTCTTACATATAAGAAAACACATAAACAAGTAACATAGTATTAATAAAACAAGAACTATATTGAAAACATAATCTTAGGGAAATAAATTCTCTCATTCAAAGCTGAAAATAAAGACACATTTAAAGACTCGTTAGCTCTATTACATGTCTGGTACACCTCCCCTTTAAAGACTCATTGGCTCCCTTACATGTCTGCAACAGCTCCCCTTTAAAGACTCCTTGGCTCCCTTGCTTGTCTGGAACAGCTCCCCTTTACAATCTAAGCTAGATGCCCTCAATCTCACACAAATTATCAATGAACCTACCAGGTACAACCCTAAATCTGTAAACACGGGCACCCTTATAGACATCATCCTTACCAACCTGCCCTCTAAATACACCTCTGCTGTCTTCAACCAGGATCTCAGCGATCACTGCCTCATTGCCTGCGTCCATAATGGGTCTGCAGTCAAACTACCACCTCTCATCACTGTCAAACGCTCCCTAAAACACTTCAGCGAGCAGGCCTTTCTAATCGACCTGGTCCGGGTAACCTGGAAGGATATTGACCTCATTTTGTCAGTAGAAGATGCCTGGTTATTCTTTAAAAATGCTTTCCTCACCATCTTAAATAAGCATGCCCCATTCAAACAATGTAGAACCAGGAACAGATATAGCCCTTGGTTCACTCCAGACCTGACTGCCCTTGACCAACTCAAAAATATCCTGTGGCGTACTGCATTAGCATTAAATAACTCCCACGATACGCAACCTTTCAGGAAAGTTAGGAACCAATATACACAGGCAGTCAGGAGAGCAAAGGCTAGCTTTTTCAAACAGAAATTTGCATCCTGTAGCAAAACTCCAAAAAGTTCTGGGAAACTGTAAAGTCCATGGAGAATAAGAGCACCTCCTCCTAGCTGTCCACTGCACTGAGGCTAGGAAACAGTGTCACCACCGATAAATCCAAGATAATTGAGAATTTCCATAAGCATTTTTCTACAGCTGGCCATGCTTTCCACCTGGCTACCCCTACCCCAGTCAACAGCCCTGCACCCCCCACAGCAACTTGCCCCCATTCTCCTTCACCCAAATCCAGATAGCTGATGTTCTGAAAGAGTTGCAAAATCTGGACCCCTACAGATCAACTGGGCTAGACAATCTGGACCCTCTCTTTCTAAAATTATCCACCGCAATTGTTGCAACCCCTATTACTAACCTTTTCAACCTCTCTTTCGTATCATCTGAGATTCCCAAAGATTGGAAAGCTGCTGAGGGCATTCCCCTCTTCAAAGGGGGAGACACTCTAGACCCAAACTGTTACAGACCTATATCCATCCTACCCTGCCTTTCTAAGGTCTTCAAAAGCCAAGTTAACAAACAGATCACCGACCATTTCGAATCCCACCATACCTTCTCTGCTATGCAATCTGGTTTCCAAGCTGGTCATGGGTTCACCTCAGCCACGCTCAAGGTCCTAAACGATATCATAACCGTCATCGATAAAAGACAATACTGTGAAGCCGTATTCATCGACCTGGCCAAGGCTTTCGACACTGTCAATCACAGCATTCTTATCGGCAGACTCAACAGCCTTGGTTTCTCAAATGACTGCCTCGCCTGGTTCACCAGCTACTTATCAGACAAAGTTCAGTGTGTCAAATCGGAGGGCCTGTTGTCCGGACCTCTGGCAGTCTCTATGGGGGTGCCACAGGGTTCAAATCTCGAGCCGACTCTTTTCTCTGTATACATCAATGTTGTCGCTCTTGCTGCTGGTGATTCTCTGATCCACCTCTACGCAGACGACACCATTCTGTATACTTCTGGCCCTTCTTTGGACACTGTGTTAGCTAACCTCCAGACAAGCTTCAATGCCATACAACACTCCTTCCGTGGCCTCCAACTGCTCTTAAATGCAATTCAAACTAAATGCATGCTCTTCAACCGATCGCTGCCCGCACCTGCCCGCCCGTCCAGCATCACTACTCTGGATGGTTCTGACTTAGAATATGTGGACAATTACAAATACCTAGGTGTCTGGTTAGACTGGAAACTCTCCTTCCAGACTCACATTAAGCATCTCCAATGCAAAATTAAATAGAGAATCTGCTTTCTTATTTCGCAACAAAGCATCCTTCACTCATACTGCCAAAAATACCCTCGTAAAACTGACCATCCTACCGATCCTTGACTTTGGCGATGTCATTTAGAAAATAGCCTCCAACACTCTACTCATCAAATTGGATGCAGTCTATCACAGTGCCATCCGTTTTGTCACCAAGCCCCATATACTACCCACTACTGCGACCTGTATGCTCTCATTGGCTGGCCCTCGCTTCATATTCGTCGCCAAACCCACTGGCTCCAGGTCATTGCTAGATCTTTGCTAGGTAAACCCCCACCTTATCTCAGCTCACTGGTCACCATAGCAACACCCACCTGTAACACGTGCTCCAGCAGGTATATTTCACTGGTCACTCCCAAAGCCTATTCCTCATTTGGCCGCCTTTCCTTCCAGTTCTCTGGTGCCAATGACTGGAATGAATTGCAAAAATCACTGAAGCTAGAGACTCATATCTCCCTCACTAACTTTAAGCATTAACTGTCAGAGCAGCTCACAGATCACTGCTTCTGTACATAGCCCATCTGTAAATAGCCTATCCAACTACCTCATCCGCATATTGTTATATATTTTTTGCTGCTTTGCACCCCAGTGTCTCTACTGGCACATTCATCTTCTGCACATTTATCACTCCAGTGTTTAATTGCTTAATTTTAATTACTTCGCCACTACAGCCTATTTATTGCCCTACCTCTCTAATCTTACCTCATTTCGACACACAGTATATAGATTTTTTCTATTGTGTTATTGACTGTATGTTTGTTTATTCCATGTGTAACTCTGTGTTGGTTGTGTCGCACTACTTTGCTTTATCTTGGCCAGGTCGCAGTTGTAAATGATAACTTGTTCTCAACTGGTCTACCTGGTTAAATAAAGGTGAAATAAAAATAATAAAAAGGATCGTTAGCTCCCTTTCATGTCTGGAACACATCCCCCAAAAAGGCCCATCAGCTCCCTTACAAGTCTGCAACACCTCCCCTTAGACTCCTCTAACTGCCTTGCATGTCTGGAACACTTCGCCTTTAAAGTTCCCTTGTCTCCCTTACATATCTGCAACACCTCCCCTGTAAAGACTCCTTAGCTCCCTTATATATCTACATCACCTTCCCTTTAAAGACTCCTTGTCTCCCTCACATGTCTGCAACATCTCCCCTTTAAAGACTCATTAGCTCCCTTATATATCTACATCACCTTCCCTTTAAAGACTCCTTGTCTCCCTCACATGTCTGCAACATCTCCCCTTTAAAGACTCATTAGCTCCCTTATATATCTACATCACCTTCCCTTTAAAGACTCCTTGTCTCCCTCATGTCTGCAACACCTCCACTTTAAAGACTCCTTGGCTCCCTTACATGTCTGCAACACCTCCCCTTTAAATACTCATTATCTCCCTTACATGTCTGCAACACCTGCCCTTTAATTGGCTCCCTTGCCTGTCTGCAACACCTCCACTTTAAAGACTCATTTGCTCCCTTACATGTCTGCAATAACTCCCCTTTAAAGACTCAATTGCTACCTGACATGTCTGCAACACCTCCCCTTTAAATACACATTTGCTCCCTTACATGTCTGCAACACCTCCCCTTTAAATACTTGTTATCTCCCTTACATGTCTGCAACACCTCCCCCTTAAAGACTTGTTATCTCCCTTACATGTATGCAACACCTCCCCTTTAAAGACTAGTTACCTCCCTTACATGTATGTAACACCTCCCCTTTAAAGACCAGTTATCTCCCTTACATGTCAGCAACACCTCCCCTTTTAAAGACTCCTTTGGTCCCTTACGTGCCTGTAACACCTCCCCTTTAAAGACCCCTTGGCTCCCTTACGTCTGCAACATGTCCCCTTTAAAGACTCCTTAGCTCCCTTATATATCTGCAACATCTCCGCTTTAAAGACTCCTTGGCTCCCTTACATGTCTACAACACCTCCCCTTTAAAGACTCCTTGGCTCCCGTACATGTCTACAACCCCTCCCCTTAAAAACTCCTCTAACTGCCTTGCTTGTCTGGAACACCTCCCCTTTAAAGACTCCTTGGCTCCCTTACATGTCTGCCTCACCTCCCCTTTAAAGACTATTTGACTCCCTTGCATGTCTGCAACTCCTCCCCTTAAAGACTCCTCTAACTGCCTTGCATGTCTGGAACACTTCCCCTTTATAGACTCATTAGCTCCCTTACATGTCTGCAACACCTCCCCTTTAAAGACTCCTCTAACTGCGTTGCATGTGCTTGCCCTTGCTGCAGAGGCTAGTTGTGAACAAGAGCTCTGAGATCCTCCTCCATCTCTGGGTCCTTGCCATCCATAATTACAGCTGAAATAGTGCTACTTCATTGTTCCTGTCACTGGGTGACTCAACGGAACACCTATAGCTCCTCTAGACGTCTGCAGTGACCCCCACTGAACCATAATCCCCTAATTTCTATGCAGGTTCGTCTCTGCTTCGGCATGACATTTTCTCCCTCGTACCTTCATTATGTAGGCCTTTTCCTTCTTACAAACTGTTTACTCGGTCCGTGTGGCCTCAGCATGAAAGGTATACACAGTGATAATTGGACACACTTGAGGAATCAAAATGCCGGCATTAAGATATTTCCCACAATCCTGAGCTTAACCTTATCGTCCATGGCTACAGCGTGACTCAGGCATTAGCGATTCCCTTCCGCTGTTCAGAGCATGGCTTTGCATTTGTGTAACCCCTGACCCCGATGAGGAGCAGGAGCGTCTTAACCATCAAGACTGCTGGTGTAAAAAAGGAGGGGAAAAAGAGTAATGTAATAAATAAATAACTGTTAAGAGGGAAGAGGCAGAAGAGAGAGAGAGAGGGGAGCGGGAGGGAAGAGAGAGATAGGGAAGAGGGAGGGTGGAGAGAGAGAGGGGAGAGAGAGGAAAAAAGCTGAAAATAGATAGGACCAGGAGAGCTTACTGGAATATGCATGTCACTGACTCTCTCTCTCTCTCTCTCTCTCTCTCTCTCTCTCTCTCTCTCTCAAAAATAAGGTAGGCAGGCAGAGAAAGGTAGAAGTCTGCACAGTTGTGTTTTTGATCAAACCAGGCCACAGGCGGTCTAATGCATATTCCAAGTAGGGAAATAAAATGTCTCCACCTTTCATCTTTTTTATACATCATTTATTAGGGAAATGGAAGAGAGAGATGCCGTGATAGTTCAAGAAAAAGCCGCTGATCAGACTTTGTGTTATTAAATAAACTTTGGTCTCCCCCGTCCTTTGTATCGATTGGCTGTAGTTAACATGAATACAGTGGTCGTCCCTCGTGAACTGGCAACAGAAACATCTTTAAAGAGCATGATCGATAAGCCTATTTGGCTCAGTCATAAAGCGCCACAGCCTCAGTGACTGACCTGGTTTGCAATTGAAGGCTGAGCCATTTTTCGTCAGCGTCTGCATTTCGACGTTGACTGCGTGGGTGCGTGCCTGTACAGGTGAGTTTGTCGTCTGCCTGTCCGTCTGCGTCTAGCAGAAAAGTCAAAGCGGCATGTAACGGTCACCGGCCGTGCTGGTTGGTGGATCAAAGAGCAGGTGCTTTTCACCTCCCGCCCTGACATCACACAGTCTGTAGAGCCAAGCGAGGAAAATCAATGCCTCACTACGTCACAAACCTGTCCTTCCCAAATATGAAGGGCAAAGCCCACGTTTGGACAGGCTGGTCTCTATTGCCTGACACTGCTCCACCACCACATTGAGACACACCGTCCCCATGAAGTCACACTGTGGCACACACCTCCAATACTGACACTACACTTCGCCCCAATGAAACTACAGATTAACACTGATCTAATTACTGCGCTGTTATAATGCATAGTGGTCAGTGTTTGGTTGCCATGAAAAATTAACTGTTCAACATTACATAAGATAAACAAACGCAGGCCTATTTGATTCAATGCCAAGAGCGCCAAATCATGTGAAATACTCGTAATCTAACCACTGTGCTTCTATTATTCAATATTCTTTCCTAAACGTAGTTTGCAAGTATAATTTTAAAATATAAATATATAATATTTTATTTTAGCAGGAAAGTTCATACATATCACATTCTACATCAGTGTGTTAGAGAGCAGTGACCTGAATCACATATCCACAACCACAGTGTAATTTCATACGTACAGGTCTACTCACATAGGCTACCACAGTAATCTATACTACACGGATGTTCAGCCACCTAAGGAGCCACGTTGCCCTCGAGTGTACTGAGCCAATGTTCATGTGCTCAGACAAGCAGACACACCCCCATGCGCACACACCCCCATGCATACACACCCCCATGCGCACACACCCCCATGCGTACACACCCCCATGCGCACACACCCCCATGTCCACACACCCCCATGCGCACACATGCCCCGACTCCCACCAGTATAGTCAATAACTCAAATCTCTTCTCAACACCAGTATAGTCAATAACTCAAATCTCTTCTCAACACCAGTATAGTCAATAACTCAAATCTCTTCTCAACACCAGTATAGTCAATAACTCAACTCTCTTCTCAACACAATTTCCTTCCAATCTCTTTAAAAAAAAAAAAAATCCCAAGTGAGAGGATTGGAAAGAAAAGTTCAAAAACAAATACAAACCTACACATACAGTAAATTATACATACATATATAGTAGGACTAAATTATTGACACTGTTGATAAAGAATGACTGGGAAGTGATATTATTTTATACTAATACTATTGGTCAGAGTAAGAGATTTTGTTTAACTTATAAATAAAGTAGTCAAGAGTTTAGAATTTGGTCCCATATTCCTCTCAAGCAATGACTACGTCATGCCTGTGACTCTGCACTCTTTGTTTCAGATTATTTTGTACCCAATAGAAATGAATGGTAAATAATGTATTGTGTCTTTTTTGAGGCCCTTCATTGGTATTATAAATACGAATATAATATATTTCAAAACACTTCTACATGAATGTGGATGCTAACGTGATTACAGATAGTCCTGAATAAATCCTGAGTAGTGATGAGTGGGAAAGTTACAGAGTTTCAAAGATCACACCCCCAAGACATGCTAAACTCTCACCATTACCAATAGCATGTCTTGGGGGTATGATATTTCACAGAAGCCTTGTGCCCATCGGGGGCACAGGGGCACGTGCCCCCTCAGATTGGTCCTGTTATTTATTTAATTTCTTTCTGTAATACTACTAGCCACCTAGCAATTTTATGAAGTTGTCTTTAGCCCAGATATGTTCCCTATCTCCCAAACTCATTACTAGCTACCTAGAAGCCATTTCAGGCTGTAAATCAAGTTAGAGTAGCTAGCTTGTCTAACAATCTTAGCTGGCATGTCTGCTGGTAAGGTTGGCAGACTTTAGAAAATCAAGCAATAACTAAATGTACTGAATAAGACATTCCTTTCAATCTTTTACTAATATTTTAGCAGACAGATCAAGAAGTATGCTTAGATAGGCAGGAAAATAAACATATTTTAGTCATGGCATAATGATTATGGTTCCAAATTGCAGGAAAAAGATGACCTCCCTTACCATCCTCACGGACTTTGTGGCCCTGAGGCATTATGCCCCTGATCTTGGACCGTCTTCAACTTTCTCACTCCACGTTATTCACGATTCATTCAGGAATATCCGTTATCATGTTAGCATCCACATTCATTCAGAAGTGTTTAATAACATTGTATTCTTATTTACCAAAAATAAGTGATTCCAAAATGACACAATCAAATAGATTATTTACCATTAATTTCTATTGGGCACAAAATAATCTGAAACACAACCAAAACCAAATGCATCTAGTCACAAGCTTGATGTAGTTATTGTGTGCTAGGAATATGGGACCAAATTCTAAACTATTGATTACTTTATGTATAAGAATCTTTAGGGTAATGAATCATTTTGACCCCTTTTTAAATATTTTTTTGTATTACTTGTTAAAGGTGGCAGGGTAGCCAAGTGGTTAGAGCGTTGGACTAGTAACCGGAAGGTTGCAAGTTCAAACCCCCGAGCTGGCAAGGAATATCAAATCATTTCTGGGTAATAATTAAGTACCTTACTGTGATTGTTTTCAATTGAAATTGTCAAAAAGAACCAAAAATGGTTTCTTAGCAATAATTTGTCTAGGTCTGTGTGGGGAGGGGGAAACTGAAACCTAGCTGTTATTTTAAAAGAGGTGTTCTCATTCTTATTGGTCTATTAACACTTAGCTGCCTGGTGATGTCACCACACAGGTCAAAACTCCATCCCTCCAAAACAGGCAGACATTTCAGGCTGTCTTTTCACTAAAAGGACATTCTCATAATTTTCACAGTTTCACAGTAAATTCACAATTTGAGGAAACTGCAATATAGCTCAGTATTTTTTAATTTGTTATTTTATACAGTCATTATTGCTAATCTTTATCGAGGGTGTCAATGATTTCGGACCCCTTTGTACACACAGAAACAGCACAGCCTCAATAAAATGAATCTCATAACAATAATGTTCAGTAGAGTTTGCAAAAATTCTGTAAAATAATCTAAAAAATATATTAAACTACCCACAGGAGAATACAGTGTAGAATTTAGTGTGTTCAATGGTGTGTGAATTCAGGTATTTATTTATTGCTGAAACAGAGACATATCAAATATGCAAATGTTTAACTCTGTTCTTTAAAACGAGGCAAATGGCCTTTTTCATATTTGTAAATTATCTGAAAAATGTATAAATATATTTTGCTATATATAAATTATATTGCTCAATATCTGACCAAATGATATACCAAAACACTTAGCTTCCTAACACATTTATTCACTATGGACCCCTATAGGCTCCCGGGAGCTCGTTATTCTGAGCCTGAGGGCTCCCTTACTTTAACAAACCAATTAAGCGGTACTTAATAAATCAAATAAAAGCAAGGCCCTAATGAAATAATGTAGAAACCTAATAGGTTTAAATTACCAATGTTTCCAGCTCCTTAGCTTTTGATTGCAGGCGACTTCAAACAGTGGTGGTTGAACAAGTACGTGATCAGAGCTTCTCTCGTATTCCCTAGAGGATGAACGTACTGGGAGTCAGATAAACCCTGAGAGAGAATCAAGATTTGTCTGATCTCCTTGGTGATGATAATAATAATTTAGGAATTCGATTGTAGTCCTAATGTTGTAGACACACTGATTGTGATGGCTAATAATGGTTCCCTGATATGGCCAAAGATTTTTCATCATTGTACATAGCACAGACTTGTTGTGCGTGCACGCATGCATGCATGCATACATACATATATGCATGCACGCATACGTACCGATGCAGGCTTAAAGCTAGGTTTGCAAATCCGAGCCAGAGATACACTGCATGTTAATTGTGTACTTTCAACTCCAAACATAATTCTTAAACACTAATTAGAAGCAAAGCCAACATACGCAACAACAAGAAAATGATATATGTGTCAGAAAATAAAACATTGTGTTGGGGGATATGCAATCGTTTCAGCTTTGATAACATTCTTCACAAAATGAACCAATTTAATCAAACAACTGAATGGTAAATAGACTGGACTTCCAAGATGAAGCAATGTATAATAAATAGCCCCTGGATATTCCAGCCAAACTCAAATGTAAAATATGATGTATTTCGGTATTAACTGAAATGGATTAGGCAGATTGATCCGTACCCAATGAATAAAAGAAGACAATGCAATAACTGTAATTGTCTTTATATTTCATTAAATTCATCTACCCAAACTTCAGATGTCTCTCGAGCTTCCTAAGCACCCTTCGCTGTAGTGTTACCTAAATCTCTGGGCTGCAGGCTGGCCGAAATGCAGCCTGTCAGGTCTGGAGACCTGGAAGCTGCTACAGAGACATTCGATGTGGCTGACGGAACCGCTCACGGTGGCAGGAGAATCTCCTGATGCTGCACTAGTCCCAGATGGAGGGAATCTACTGTCACACAGCCTATAATACAGATCTGAATCTGACCACCCTGTTGCAGGAGAACTTTCCTGCAATGCAGGACATTTAAAACTTGTAGTGTATTTTAAGTTTTAAAAGGCTTCTGAAGTTTGTAATTTCCACTTCGACATTTCTGACTTGATTTTGTATCAACCTCTACATACATTCATTATAATAGTTCACATTTCCTGTTGCTGCAGGATTATTTTCCTGCTGTAGCAAACTGGCTCAAATTAAGATCCTACATCTGTAGAGACCACAATAACACCATGGTTATTAAGAATAGGCTATAAGAGTTGTCTTAACCGCTCACGTCCTCTTGTATTACCTCATTGCTTCACATTGATTTCATACATCATTGTGTCCACCTAGGGCCATGAGAGCATGTCATGTAGTCAGGAAGAACGCCAGGCCTTAAATTAACAATATGTGTGGCTCCAGTTAAACAGCCTGACACAGTCTGGTGCTGGGTTTTAATGTGATAATGTGGTTAAACACCCTGACACTGTGGGTTTTAATGTGATAATGTGGTTAAACACCCTGACACAGTCTGGTGCTGGGTTTTAATGTGATAATGTGGTTAAACACCCTGACACAGTCTGGTGCTGAGTTTTAATGTGATGTGTGATAAACATTTCACCTTATCTTAAATAGACATAATTGCAATACAATTTATTAAAAACTATTTAGTTATGCATTTAACTTTAATTCAATTAGTTGACTCTTTACATGGGATGATTTCACCAAACAACAAAAGAAAGGGAATATTGAATGATCCCCAATGATCCATCGCATCTCCCACAAACCTTTTCAACATCTGTGAAATTATAGTCTAGAAACTAAAGCTTTGGTTGTCTTCCTCTCAGGCTTCCATGTCTTCTCCCTGAACCTCCTCAATGTCCACCTCTTGAACATCAGACTCTGAGGCCTCATATTCACTGTCACTTTCCAACCTTGTTGAGGATGGCTCGTTGTCAGGCTCAAAAAGCCTCAAATTTGCTCGAATGGCCACTAATTCTTCAACCCTTTTATTGTCCAGCCTGTTGGTGTATGTGTTCACCAACAAGGACCAGATGCACTCTGAGGCGGCTGATGTTGGTGGGATTTGGAAGATGATGGAGGCAACAGGGGAAAGAGCCCCAGATCCACACAGTCCCTTCCACCAGGTGGCTGGTGAGATAGGTTGGCACGACTGCCATATTGCATCTCCATCCCAAAGCCCTTGGAAGTGTACATGGCCAGACTGCCAAGAACCTTGCCCTCATCCAGGCCAAAGTGGCGAGACACGGTAGTGATGACACCATAGGCCTTGTTGATCTCTGCACCAGACAGGATGCTCTTGCCAGCATATTTGGGGTCCGACATGTACGCTGTGACGTGTATGGGCTTCAGGCAGAAGTCTTCACGCTTTTGATGTATTTCCGAACTGCAGTTTCCTCTGGAGCAACAGTGAAATGGGCAGGGCAGTATTTCTTCTCTTACATCTGCAAGCAGAGTCTGAACATCAGACAGGATGGCATTGTCTCCCTCAATCCGTGCAATGCCAACTGCTGTAGGTTTCAGGCTGCCTACCTCTCTCTCTCAAAATATTTAATCCAGGAAGATCTTCTTGATGGGGCAGTCCACATCGGCAGACGGTGAAATGAAGAGACTCCTTCCCCTCCAGGAGAAGCAACAGTGTTGCTGGGCAGCTTCAATGTGATGCTCTTATTCTTCTCACTTTGCTTGGTGAGGTAGATTGCTGCTATAACTTGATGACCCTTCACATACCTAACCATGGGTCTCACATAGAGTGTATCAATTGTTTTCAGTGCCATGATGTCCTTGAGGAGCAGATTCAATGCATGAGCAGCACAGCCAGTGGGTGTGATGTGAGGGTAGGACTCCTCCACTTTAGACCAAGCAGCCTTCATGTTCACAGCATTGTCTGTCAGCAGTGCAAATACCTTTTGTGGTCCAAGGTCATTGAAGACTGCCTTCAGCTCATCTGCAATGTAGAGACCGGTGTGTCTGTTGACCGGTGCTCTTGTACTAGTTGAGGGGTGGAGATTATGTAGTTTGGCCAGGGTAGGCCATCATTGTAAAATAAAAAAAAATTCTTAACTGACTTGCTTAGTTAAATAAAGGTCAGAAGATCCTTCAAGCTCTGTCAGGTGGATTGGGAGCGTCGCTAACTATTTTCAGGTCTCCCCAGAGATGTTAGATTGGGTTCAAGTCCGGCTCTGGCTTGGCCACTCGAGGACAATCAGAGACTTGTCCCGAAGCCGCTCCTGCGTTGTCTTGGCTGTGTGCTAAGGGTCATTGTCCTGTTGGATGGTAAACCTTCTCCCCAGTCTGAGGTCCTGAGTGTTCTGAAGCAGGTTTTCATCAATGATCTCTCTGTACTTTGCTCCATCCATCTTTCCCTCGATCCTGACTAGCCTCCCCAGTCCTTGCCGCTGAAAGAAATCCCCTCAGCATGATGCTGCCACCAACATGCTTCACCGCAGGGATGGTGCCTGGTTTCCTCCAGACGTGATGCTTGGCATTCAATAGTTCAATATTGGTTTCATCAGACCAGAGAATTATGTTTTTTACTGTCTGAGAGTCTTTAGCTGCATTTTGGCCAACTCCAAGCGGGCTGTCATGTGCCTTTTACTGAGGATTAGCTTCCGTCTGGCTGCTCTACCATAAATGCCTGATTGGTGGAGTGCTGCAGAGGTGATTGTCCTTCTGGACCAAAGCCCTTCTCCCCCATTGCTCGTTTTGGCCGGGCGGCCAGCCCTAGGAAGAGTCTTGGTTTTTCCAAACTTCTTCCATTTAAGAATGATGGAAGCCTCTGTGTTCTTGGGGACCTTGAATGCTGCATGATTGTTTTGGTAACATTTCCCAGGTCTGTGCCTCGACACAATCCTGTCTCTGAGCTCTATGGACAATTTTTTTAACCTCATGGCTTGGTTTTTGCTCAGATATGCACTGTCAACCTTGGGACCTCATATACACAGTTATGTGCCTTTCCAAATCATGTGCAATCAATTGAATTTACCACATGTGGACTCCAATCTAGTTGTAGAAACATCTCAAGGATGATTAATGGAAAAGGACACACCTGAGCTCAATTTATGTAAATTATGTATTTCTGTTTTATTTTTATATTGTGTGTAGATTGCTGAGGAAAAAATAAATGTAATCCATTTCAGAATAAGGCTGAAGCATAACAAATGTCGAAACAGTCAAGGGATCTGAATACTTTCAGGATGCACTGGATATTCAGGCAGGTCACGATTCATTATTGGCATCCTCACTTATGGAAACTGACAGAGCAGATCATGCTCATTTGAAACTCCCACGTGGCCTGTCGGGGCATAGGCACACGCTTAAACACATTCACACTAAAACAAGGACACAAGCACACTTTTACACAAGCAAATTGAACACAAGAATGTTAGGTGGTTAGACAGGTGGTTAGACATTAGACAGGTAGTTAGACAGGTGGTTAGACAGGTGGTTAGACATTAGACAGGTGGTTAGACATTAGACAGGTAGTTAGACAGGTGGTTAGACATTAGACAGGTGGTTAGACATTGGAAAGGTAGTTAGACAGATGATTAGACAGGTGGTTAGACATTAGGCAGGTAGTTAGACAGATGGTTAGACATTAGACAGGTGGTTAGACAGGTGGTTAAACATGTTGTTAAACAAGTAACTAGACAGGTGGTTAGACAGGTGGTTAAACAAGTAACTAGACAGGTGGTTAGACATTAGGCAGGTGGTTAGACAGATAGTTAGACATTAGGCAGGTGGTTAGACGGGTGGTTAAACAAGTAGTTAGACAGGTAGTTAGACAGACAGATGGTTAGACATTAGACAGGTGTTTTGATGGGTGGTTAGACAGGTAGTTAGACATTAGACAGGTAGTTAGACATTAGACAGATGGTTAAACATTGAAAAGGAAAGTAGACAGGTAGTTGGACCGGTGGTTAGAGAGGTAGTTAGACATTAGACATATGGTTAGACAAGTGGTTAGACTGGTGGTTAGACAGGTGGTAAGACATTAGACAGATGGTTAGACATTAGACAGATGGTTAGACATTAGACAGGTGGTAAGACATTAGACAAATGGTTAGACATTAGACAGGTGGTTAGACATTAGACAGATGGTTAGACATTAGACAGGTGGTAAGACATTAGACAGATGGTTAGACATTAGACAGGTGGTTAGACATTAGACAGGTGGTTAGAAAGGTGGTTAGAAATTAGACAGGTGGTTAGAAATTAGACAGGTGGTTAGAAATTAGACAGGTGGTTAGAAATTAGACAGGTGGTTAGACAGGTGGTTAGAAATTAGACAGGCGGTTAGAAATTAGAAAGGTGGTTAGACATTTGGTTAGACAGGTGATTAAACAGACAGATGGTTAGAAAATAGACATGTGTTTAGACGGGTGGTTAGACAGGTGATTAGACATTAGACATGTGGTTAGTCAGGTAGTTAGACAGGTGGTTAGAGAGGTAGTTGGACATTAGAAGTGTTTAGACTGGTGATTAGACTGGTGATTAGACAGGTGGTTAGAGGTTAGGCAGGTGGTTAAACAGGTATAGTTGGATATTAGACGTGTTTAGACTGGTGGTTAGACAGGTGGTTAGAGAGGTAGTTGGACATTAGGCAGGCGGATAGACGGGTGGTTAGACGGGTGGTTGAAACGGGTAGTTTGACAGGTGGTTAGACATTAGACATGTAGTTAGACAGGTGGTTAGTTAGGTGGTTAGTCATTAGACAGGTGGATAGACATGTGGTTAGACAGGTTGTTAGATGTTAGACAGGTGTTACAATGGTAGTTAGACATTACGCAGGTGGATAGACTAGTGGTTAAATGGGTAGTTAGACAGGTAGTTAGACAGGTGGTTAGACAGGTGGTTAGACTATTGGTTATACATTAGACAAGTGTTTAGACAGGGTTAGACATTAGACAGGTGGTTAGACAGGTGTTTAGACAGATGGTTAGACATTAGACAGGTGGTTAGACAGGTGGTTAGACAGGTGGTTAGACATTAGACAGGTGGATAGACAGGTGGTTAGATATTAGAAAGGTGATAAGACATTAGAAAGGTGGTTAGACAGGTAGTTAGACAGGGTTTTAGACAGGTGGTTAGACAGGTGGTTAGACTATTGGTTATACATTAGACAAGTGTTTAGACAGGGTTAGACATTAGACAGGTGGTTAGACAGGTGTTTAGACAGATGGTTAGACATTAGACAAGTGTTTAGACAGGGTTAGACATTAGACAGGTGGTTAGACAGGTGGTTAGACAGGTGGTTAGACATTAGACAGGTGGATAGAAATTTAACAGGTGGTAGGATGGGGGGTTAGACAGATGGTTAGACATGTGGTTAGACAGGTGGTTAGACATTACACAGGTGGTTAGACAGGTGATTAGACATTAGACAGGTGGTTCGAAATTACAAAGGTGTCTAAACATTAGACATGTGGTTAGACGGGTGGATAGATGTTTTACAGGTGGTTAGACAGACGGATTGTTAGACATTAGACAGGTGGTTAGAAAGATGACTAGACAGGTAGTTAGAAATTAGACAGGTGGTTGGACAGGTGGTTAGACATTGGAAAGGTAGTTAGTCAAGTAGTTAGACAGGTGGTTATAGAGGTGGTTAGATGTTTTATAGGTGGTTAGACATTTGTTTAGATAGGTGGTTAGACGTTAGACAGGTAGTTAGACAGACAGATTGTTAGACATTAGACCGGTGGTTAGACAGATGGTTAGACAGGTAGTTAGACAGACAGATTGTTAGACATTAGACAGGTGGTTAGACATTGGAAAGGTAGTTAGTCAAGTAGTTAGAATGGTGGTTGGACATTAGACAGGTGGTTAGACATTAGGCAGGTGGTTAGACAGGATGTTAGACAGGTGGTCAGACAGGTGGTTAAACATGACATCAGGCAGGTGGTTAGAAATTATAAAAGTGGTTATACAGGTGGTTAGACATTAGACAGCTGGTTAGACAGGTGGTTAGATATTCGACAGGTGGTTAGGCAGGTGGTTAGATGGGTGGTTAGACATTAGACAGGTGGATAGGCATTAGAAAGGTGGATAGACATGTGGTTAGACTTTTGACAGGTGGTTAGACAGGTGGTTAGACAGGTGGTTAGACTTTAGACAGGGACTTAGACAGGTGGTTAGACATTGGAAAGGTAAGTTGACAGGTTAGACAGGTGTTTAGACTACAGATAGGTGGTTAGACATTAGACAGGTGGTTAGACAGGTGGTTAGACAGATGGTTAGATATTAGACTGGTGGTTAGACAGGATGTTACACATTAAACATGTAGTTAGACAGCTGGTTAGACACATGGTTAGACATTAGGCATGTGGTTAGATAGGTGGTTAAACATTACACGGGGTTAGGCAGTTGGATAGAGATGTGGTTAGACAGGTGGTTAGAGATTAGACGGGTGGTTAGACGGGTGGATAGACAGGTGGTTTGACAGGTGGTTAGGCAGGTGGTTAGTCATTAGACAGGTGGTTAGACATTGGAAAGGTAGTTAGACAGGTGGTTAGAGAGGTGGTTGGACATTAGCAGGTTGTTAGACAGGTGGTAAGACTGGTGGTTAGACAGGTGGTTAGACATTGGAAAGGTGGTTAGACAGGTGGTTAAACATTAGACAGGGGGTTAGACAGGTGGATAGAGATGTGGTTAGACAATAGACATATGATTAGATATGTAGTTAGACTGGTAGTTAGACATTAGATAGGTGGTTAGACGCGTGGTTAGACAGGTGGTTAGACATTAGACAGGTGTTTAGACAGGTGGTTTGACAGATGGTTAGACATTAGACAGGTGGTTCGACATTAGACAGGTGGTTAGACGGTGGTCAGACGGGTGATTAAACATTGGTTAAAGAGGTAGTCAGGCAGGTGGTTAGACAGGTAGGGTAAACATTAGACAGGTTTTTAGAAAGGTGGTTAGACAGGTGGTTAGATGTTAGACAGGTGGTTAGATATTAGACATGTGTTTGGGCAGGTAGCTAGATATTAGACTGGTGGTTAAGCAGGTGGTTAGACATTAGACACATGGTTAGACATTAGACAGGTGGTTAGACATGTGGTTAGACATTAGACATGTAGTTAGACAGGTGGTTAGACATTAGACATGTAGTTAGACATGTGGTTAGACATTGGAAAGGTAAGCAGACAGGTAGACAGTTGAGTAGAAATGTGGTTGACATTAGACAGGTGTTTAGACAGGTGGTTAGACTTTTGATAGGTGATTAGACATTAAACAGGTGGTTAGACAGGTTGTTAGACTGGTGGTTAGACTGGTTGTTAGACTCGTGGTTAGACAGGTGGTTAAATGGGTGGTCAGATAGGTGGTTAAACATGTGTTAAACAGGTAGTCAGACAGTTGCTTAGACACATCGTTAAACAATAGACAGGGAGTTAGACATTGGAAAGGTAAGCATACATGTAGTTAGACAGGTGGTTAGACTGGTGGTTAGACATTAGACATGTAGTTAGACAGGTGGATAGAGAGGTGGTTGGACATTAGACATGTGTTTAGACAGTTGGTTAGACTATAGATAGGTGGTTAGGCGGGTGGTTAGACAGGTGGCTAGACATTAGACAGGTGGTTAGACGGGTGGTTTGACAGATGGTTAGACATCAGACAGGTGGTTCGACATTAGACAGGTGGTTAGACGGGTGGTTTGACAGATGGTTAGACATTAGACAGGTTGTTAGACGGGTGGTTAGGCAGGTGGTTAAACATTAGACACGGTTCGACAATAGACAGGTGGTTAGACAGGTGGATAGAGATGTGGTTAGACATTAGACATATGATTAGACATGTAGTTAGACTGGTAGTTAGACATTAGATAGGTGGTTAGACGCGTGGTTAGACAGGTGGTTAGACATTAGACAGGTGTTTAGACAGGTGGTTTGACAGATGGTTAGACATTAGACAGGTGGTTCGACATTAGACAGGTGGTTAGACGGTGGTCAGACGGGTGATTAAACATTGGTTAAAGAGGTAGTCAGGCAGGTGGTTAGACAGGTAGGGTAAACATTAGACAGGTTTTTAGAAAGGTGGTTAGACAGGTGGTTAGATGTTAGACAGGTGGTTAGATATTAGACAGGTGTTTGGGCAGGTAGCTAGATATTAGACTGGTGGTTAGGCAGGTGGTTAGACATTAGACACATGGTTAGACATTAGACAGGTGGTTAGACAGGTGGTTAGACATTAAACAGGTGGTTAGACATTAGACAGATGGTTAGACATGTGGTTAGACATTAGACAGATGGTTAGACAGGTGGTTAGACATTAAACAGGTGGTTAGACAGGTGGTTAGACATTAGACAGCTGGTTAGACAGCTGGTTAGACATTAGACAGGTGGTTAGACAGGTGGTTATACTTTTGATAGGTGATTAGACATTAAACAGGTGGTTAAAAGGGTGGTCAGACGGGTGGTTTGACAGATGGTTTGACATTAGACAGGTGGTTAGACGGTAGTCAGACGGGTGATTAAACATTGGTTAAACAGGTAGTCAGGCAGGTGGTTAGACATTAGACAGATGGTTAGACAGGTGGTTAGACATTAGACAGGTGGTTAGACAGGTGGTTAGACATTAGACAGCTGGTTAGACAGCTGGTTAGACATTAGACAGGTGGTTAGACAGGTGGTTAGACATTTGATAGGTGATTAGACATTAAACAGGTGGTTAGACAGGTTGTTAGACTGGTGGTTAGACTGGTTGTTAGACTCGTGGTTAGACAGGTGGTTAAATGGGTGGTCAGACGGGTGGTTAAACATTTGTTAAACAGGTAGTCAGACAGTTGGTTAGACACATCGTTAAACAATAGACAGGGAGTTAGACATTGGAAAGGTAAGCATACATGTAGTTAGACAGGTGGTTAGACTGGTGGTTAGACATTAGACATGTAGTTAGACAGGTGGATAGAGAGGTGGTTGGACATTAGACATGGAGTTAGACAGGTGGTTAGACATTGGAAAGGTAAGTAGACTGGTAGTTAGAACGGTGGATAGAGATGTGGTTGGACTTTAGACATGTAGTTAGACAGTTGGTTAGAAGGGTGGTTGGACATTAGACATGTAGTTAGACAGTTGGTTAGAAGGGTGGTTGGACATTAGACATGTAGTTAGACAGTTGGTTAGAAGGGTGGTTGGACATTAGACATGTAGTTAGACAGTTGGTTAGAAGGGTGGTTGGACATTAGACATGTAGTTAGACAGTTGGTTAGAAGGGTGGTTAGACATTAGATATGTAGTTAGATAGGTGGATAGAGATGTGGTTGGACATTAGACATGTTGTTAGACAGTTGGTTAGAAGGGTGGTTGGACATTAGACATGTAGTTAGACAGTTGGTTAGAAGGGTGGTTAGACATTAGACATGTAGTTAGACAGTTGGTTAGAAGGGTGGTTAGACATTAGATAGGTAGTTAGACAGACGGATTGTTAGACATTAGAGAGATGGTTAGACAGGTAGTTAGAAATTAGACAGGTGGTTAGACTGGTGGTTAGACCGGTGGTTGGACAAGTGGTTAGACATAGGAACGATGGTTAGATGTTTTATAGGTGGTTAGACATTTGGTTAGATAGGTGGTTAGACGTTAGACAGGTAGTTAGACAGACAGATTGTTAGACATTAGGCCGGTGGTTAGACAGATGGTTAGACAGGTAGTTAGACAGGTGATAAGTCATTAGACAGGTGGTTAGACATTGGAAAGGTAGTTAGTCAAGTAGTTAGACAGGTGATTAAAGAGTTGGTTGGACATTAGACAGGTGGTTAGACAGGTGGTTAGACTTCAGAAAGGTGGTTAGACCGGTGGTTAGACATTAGAATGGTGATTAGAAATTAGACAGGCGGTTAGACAGGTGGTCAGACGGGTGGTTAAACATGACATCAGGCAGGTGGTTAGAAATTATAAAAGTGGTTATACAGGTTGTTAGACATTAGACAGGTAGTTAGATATTAGACAGGTGGGTAGGCAGGTGGTTAGACGGGTGGTTAGACATTAGACAGGTGGTTAGACGGGTGATTAAACAGGTAGTCATGCAGTTGGTTAGACAGGTAGGGTAAACATTAGACATGTTTTTAGAAATGTGGTTATACAGGTGGTTAGACATTAGACAGGTGGTTAGACATTGGACAGGTGGTTAGACATTAGACAGGTAGCTTGTTAGACAGATGGTTAGACAGGTAGTTAGACAGGTGATTAGTCATTAGACAGGTGGTTAGACATTGGAAAGGTAGTTAGACAGGTGGTTAGAGAGGTGGTTGGACATTAGACAGGTTGTTAGACAGGTGGTTAGACTGGTGGTTAGACAGGTGGTTAGACATTGGAAAGGTAGTTAGACAGGTGGTTAGACAGGTGGTTAAACATTAGACAGGGGGTTAGACAGGTGGATAGAGATTAAACATATGATTAGACATGTAGTTAGACTGGTAGTTAGACATTAGATAGGTGGTTAGACGCTTGGTTAGACAGGTGGTTAGACATTAGACAGGTGGTTAGATGGGTGGTTTGACAGATGGTAGACATTAGACAGGTGGTTAGACGGGTGGTTTGACAGATGGTTAGACATTAGACAGGTGGTTAGACGGGTGGTTTGACAGATGGTTTGACATTAGACAGGTGGTTAGACGGTGGTCAGACGGGTGATTAAACATTGGTTAAACAGGTAGTCAGGCAGGTGGTTAGACAGGTAGGGTAAACATTAGACAGGTTTTTAGAAAGGTGGTTAGACAGGTGGTTAGATGTTAGACAGGTGGTTAGATATTAGACAGGTGTTTGGGCAGGTAGCTAGATATTAGACTGGTGGTTAGGCAGGTGGTTAGACATTAGACACATGGTTAGACATTAGACAGGTGGTTAGACAGGTGGTTAGACATTAAACAGGTGGTTAGACATTAGACAGATGGTTAGACATGTGGTTAGACATTAGACAGATGGTTAGACAGGTGGTTAGACATTAAACAGGTGGTTAGACAGGTGGTTAGACATTAGACAGCTGGTTAGACAGCTGGTTAGACATTAGACAGGTGGTTAGACAGGTGGTTATACTTTTGATAGGTGATTAGACATTAAACAGGTGGTTAAATGGGTGGTCAGACGGGTGGTTAAACATTTGTTAAACAGGTAGTCAGACAGTTGGTTAGACACATCGTTAAACAATAGACAGGTAGTTAGACAGGTGGTTAGACATTGGAAAGGTAAGTAGACTGGTAGTTAGAACGGTGGATAGAGATGTGGTTGGACTTTAGACATGTAGTTAGACAGTTGGTTAGAAGGGTGGTTGGACATTAGACATGTAGTTAGACAGTTGGTTAGAAGGGTGGTTGGACATTAGACATGTAGTTAGACAGTTGGTTAGAAGGGTGGTTGGACATTAGACATGTAGTTAGACAGTTGGTAAGAAGGGTGGTTGGACATTAGACATGTAGTTAGACAGTTGGTTAGAAGGGTGGTTAGACATTAGATATGTAGTTAGATAGGTGGATAGAGATGTGGTTGGACATTAGACATGTTGTTAGACAGTTGGTTAGAAGGGTGGTTGGACATTAGACATGTAGTTAGACAGTTGGTTAGAAGGGTGGTTAGACATTAGACATGTAGTTAGACAGTTGGTTAGAAGGGTGGTTAGACATTAGATAGGTAGTTAGACAGACGGATTGTTAGACATTAGAGAGATGGTTAGACAGGTAGTTAGAAATTAGACAGGTGGTTAGACTGGTGGTTAGACCGGTGGTTGGACAAGTGGTTAAACATAGGAACGATGGTTAGATGTTTTATAGGTGGTTAGACATTTGGTTAGATAGGTGGTTAGACGTTAGACAGGTAGTTAGACAGACAGATTGTTAGACATTAGGCCGGTGGTTAGACAGATGGTTAGACAGGTAGTTAGACAGGTGATAAGTCATTAGACAGGTGGTTAGACATTGGAAAGGTAGTTAGACAGGTGGTTAGAGAGGTGGTTGGACATTAGCAGGTTGTTAGACAGGTGGTAAGACTGGTGGTTAGACAGGTGGTTAGACATTGGAAAGGTGGTTAGACAGGTGGTTAAACATTAGACAGGGGGTTAGACAGGTGGATAGAGATGTGGTTAGACAATAGACATATGATTAGACATGTAGTTAGACTGGTAGTTAGACATTAGATAGGTGGTTAGACGCGTGGTTAGACAGGTGGTTAGACATTAGACAGGTGTTTAGACAGGTGGTTTGACAGATGGTTAGACATTAGACAGGTGGTTCGACATTAGACAGGTGGTTAGACGGTGGTCAGACGGGTGATTAAACATTGGTTAAAGAGGTAGTCAGGCAGGTGGTTAGACAGGTAGGGTAAACATTAGACAGGTTTTTAGAAAGGTGGTTAGACAGGTGGTTAGATGTTAGACAGGTGGTTAGATATTAGACATGTGTTTGGGCAGGTAGCTAGATATTAGACTGGTGGTTAAGCAGGTGGTTAGACATTAGACACATGGTTAGACATTAGACAGGTGGTTAGACATGTGGTTAGACATTAGACATGTAGTTAGACAGGTGGTTAGACATTAGACATGTAGTTAGACATGTGGTTAGACATTGGAAAGGTAAGCAGACAGGTAGTTACAGTTGAGTAGAAATGTGGTTGACATTAGACAGGTGTTTAGACAGGTGGTTAGACTTTTGATAGGTGATTAGACATTAAACAGGTGGTTAGACAGGTTGTTAGACTGGTGGTTAGACTGGTTGTTAGACTCGTGGTTAGACAGGTGGTTAAATGGGTGGTCAGATAGGTGGTTAAACATGTGTTAAACAGGTAGTCAGACAGTTGCTTAGACACATCGTTAAACAATAGACAGGGAGTTAGACATTGGAAAGGTAAGCATACATGTAGTTAGACAGGTGGTTAGACTGGTGGTTAGACATTAGACATGTAGTTAGACAGGTGGATAGAGAGGTGGTTGGACATTAGACATGTGTTTAGACAGTTGGTTAGACTATAGATAGGTGGTTAGGCGGGTGGTTAGACAGGTGGCTAGACATTAGACAGGTGGTTAGACGGGTGGTTTGACAGATGGTTAGACATCAGACAGGTGGTTCGACATTAGACAGGTGGTTAGACGGGTGGTTTGACAGATGGTTAGACATTAGACAGGTTGTTAGACGGGTGGTTAGGCAGGTGGTTAAACATTAGACACGGTTCGACAATAGACAGGTGGTTAGACAGGTGGATAGAGATGTGGTTAGACATTAGACATATGATTAGACATGTAGTTAGACTGGTAGTTAGACATTAGATAGGTGGTTAGACGCGTGGTTAGACAGGTGGTTAGACATTAGACAGGTGTTTAGACAGGTGGTTTGACAGATGGTTAGACATTAGACAGGTGGTTCGACATTAGACAGGTGGTTAGACGGTGGTCAGACGGGTGATTAAACATTGGTTAAACAGGTAGTCAGGCAGGTGGTTAGACAGGTAGGGTAAACATTAGACAGGTTTTTAGAAAGGTGGTTAGACAGGTGGTTAGATGTTAGACAGGTGGTTAGATATTAGACAGGTGTTTGGGCAGGTAGCTAGATATTAGACTGGTGGTTAGGCAGGTGGTTAGACATTAGACACATGGTTAGACATTAGACAGGTGGTTAGACAGGTGGTTAGACATTAAACAGGTGGTTAGACATTAGACAGATGGTTAGACATGTGGTTAGACATTAGACAGATGGTTAGACAGGTGGTTAGACATTAGACAGGTGGTTAGACAGGTGGTTAGACATTAGACAGCTGGTTAGACAGCTGGTTAGACATTAGACAGGTGGTTAGACAGGTGGTTAGACATTTGATAGGTGATTAGACATTAAACAGGTGGTTAGACAGGTTGTTAGACTGGTGGTTAGACTGGTTGTTAGACTCGTGGTTAGACAGGTGGTTAAATGGGTGGTCAGACGGGTGGTTAAACATTTGTTAAACAGGTAGTCAGACAGTTGGTTAGACACATCGTTAAACAATAGACAGGGAGTTAGACATTGGAAAGGTAAGCATACATGTAGTTAGACAGGTGGTTAGACTGGTGGTTAGACATTAGACATGTAGTTAGACAGGTGGATAGAGAGGTGGTTGGACATTAGACATGGAGTTAGACAGGTGGTTAGACATTGGAAAGGTAAGTAGACTGGTAGTTAGAACGGTGGATAGAGATGTGGTTGGACTTTAGACATGTAGTTAGACAGTTGGTTAGAAGGGTGGTTGGACATTAGACATGTAGTTAGACAGTTGGTTAGAAGGGTGGTTGGACATTAGACATGTAGTTAGACAGTTGGTTAGAAGGGTGGTTGGACATTAGACATGTAGTTAGACAGTTGGTTAGAAGGGTGGTTGGACATTAGACATGTAGTTAGACAGTTGGTTAGAAGGGTGGTTAGACATTAGATATGTAGTTAGATAGGTGGATAGAGATGTGGTTGGACATTAGACATGTTGTTAGACAGTTGGTTAGAAGGGTGGTTGGACATTAGACATGTAGTTAGACAGTTGGTTAGAAGGGTGGTTAGACATTAGACATGTAGTTAGACAGTTGGTTAGAAGGGTGGTTAGACATTAGATAGGTAGTTAGACAGACGGATTGTTAGACATTAGAGAGATGGTTAGACAGGTAGTTAGAAATTAGACAGGTGGTTAGACTGGTGGTTAGACCGGTGGTTGGACAAGTGGTTAGACATAGGAACGATGGTTAGATGTTTTATAGGTGGTTAGACATTTGGTTAGATAGGTGGTTAGACGTTAGACAGGTAGTTAGACAGACAGATTGTTAGACATTAGGCCGGTGGTTAGACAGATGGTTAGACAGGTAGTTAGACAGGTGATAAGTCATTAGACAGGTGGTTAGACATTGGAAAGGTAGTTAGTCAAGTAGTTAGACAGGTGATTAAAGAGTTGGTTGGACATTAGACAGGTGGTTAGACAGGTGGTTAGACATTAGAAAGGTGGTTAGACAGGTGGTTAGACATTAGAATGGTGATTAGAAATTAGACAGGCGGTTAGACAGGTGGTCAGACGGGTGGTTAAACATGACATCAGGCAGGTGGTTAGAAATTATAAAAGTGGTTATACAGGTTGTTAGACATTAGACAGGTAGTTAGATATTAGACAGGTGGGTAGGCAGGTGGTTAGACGGGTGGTTAGACATTAGACAGGTGGTTAGACGGGTGATTAAACAGGTAGTCATGCAGTTGGTTAGACAGGTAGGGTAAACATTAGACATGTTTTTAGAAATGTGGTTATACAGGTGGTTAGACATTAGACAGGTGGTTAGACATTGGACAGGTGGTTAGACATTAGACAGGTAGCTTGTTAGACAGATGGTTAGACAGGTAGTTAGACAGGTGATTAGTCATTAGACAGGTGGTTAGACATTGGAAAGGTAGTTAGACAGGTGGTTAGAGAGGTGGTTGGACATTAGACAGGTTGTTAGACAGGTGGTTAGACTGGTGGTTAGACAGGTGGTTAGACATTGGAAAGGTAGTTAGACAGGTGGTTAGACAGGTGGTTAAACATTAGACAGGGGGTTAGACAGGTGGATAGAGATTAAACATATGATTAGACATGTAGTTAGACTGGTAGTTAGACATTAGATAGGTGGTTAGACGCTTGGTTAGACAGGTGGTTAGACATTAGACAGGTGGTTAGATGGGTGGTTTGACAGATGGTAGACATTAGACAGGTGGTTAGACGGGTGGTTTGACAGATGGTTAGACATTAGACAGGTGGTTAGACGGGTGGTTTGACAGATGGTTTGACATTAGACAGGTGGTTAGACGGTGGTCAGACGGGTGATTAAACATTGGTTAAACAGGTAGTCAGGCAGGTGGTTAGACAGGTAGGGTAAACATTAGACAGGTTTTTAGAAAGGTGGTTAGACAGGTGGTTAGATGTTAGACAGGTGGTTAGATATTAGACAGGTGTTTGGGCAGGTAGCTAGATATTAGACTGGTGGTTAGGCAGGTGGTTAGACATTAGACACATGGTTAGACATTAGACAGGTGGTTAGACAGGTGGTTAGACATTAAACAGGTGGTTAGACATTAGACAGATGGTTAGACATGTGGTTAGACATTAGACAGATGGTTAGACAGGTGGTTAGACATTAAACAGGTGGTTAGACAGGTGGTTAGACATTAGACAGCTGGTTAGACAGCTGGTTAGACATTAGACAGGTGGTTAGACAGGTGGTTATACTTTTGATAGGTGATTAGACATTAAACAGGTGGTTAAAAGGGTGGTCAGACGGGTGGTTTGACAGATGGTTTGACATTAGACAGGTGGTTAGACGGTAGTCAGACGGGTGATTAAACATTGGTTAAACAGGTAGTCAGGCAGGTGGTTAGACAGGTAGGGTAAACATTAGACAGGTTTTTAGAAAGGTGGTTAGACAGGTGGTTAGATGTTAGACAGGTGGTTAGATATTAGACAGGTGTTTGGGCAGGTAGCTAGATATTAGACTGGTGGTTAGGCAGGTGGTTAGACATTAGACACATGGTTAGACATTAGACAGGTGGTTAGACAGGTGGTTAGACATTAAACAGGTGGTTAGACATTAGACAGATGGTTAGACATGTGGTTAGACATTAGACAGATGGTTAGACAGGTGGTTAGACATTAGACAGGTGGTTAGACAGGTGGTTAGACATTAGACAGCTGGTTAGACAGCTGGTTAGACATTAGACAGGTGGTTAGACAGGTGATTAGACATTAGACAGCTGGTTAGACAGCTGGTTAGACATTAGACAGGTGGTTAGACAGGTGGTTATACTTTTGATAGGTGATTAGACATTAAACAGGTGGTTAAATGGGTGGTCAGACGGGTGGTTAAACATTTGTTAAACAGGTAGTCAGACAGTTGGTTAGACACATCGTTAAACAATAGACAGGTAGTTAGACAGGTGGTTAGACATTGGAAAGGTAAGTAGACTGGTAGTTAGAACGGTGGATAGAGATGTGGTTGGACTTTAGACATGTAGTTAGACAGTTGGTTAGAAGGGTGGTTGGACATTAGACATGTAGTTAGACAGTTGGTTAGAAGGGTGGTTGGACATTAGACATGTAGTTAGACAGTTGGTTAGAAGGGTGGTTGGACATTAGACATGTAGTTAGACAGTTGGTAAGAAGGGTGGTTGGACATTAGACATGTAGTTAGACAGTTGGTTAGAAGGGTGGTTAGACATTAGATATGTAGTTAGATAGGTGGATAGAGATGTGGTTGGACATTAGACATGTTGTTAGACAGTTGGTTAGAAGGGTGGTTGGACATTAGACATGTAGTTAGACAGTTGGTTAGAAGGGTGGTTAGACATTAGACATGTAGTTAGACAGTTGGTTAGAAGGGTGGTTAGACATTAGATAGGTAGTTAGACAGACGGATTGTTAGACATTAGAGAGATGGTTAGACAGGTAGTTAGAAATTAGACAGGTGGTTAGACTGGTGGTTAGACCGGTGGTTGGACAAGTGGTTAGATGTTTTATAGGTGGTTAGACATTTGGTTAGATAGGTGGTTAGACGTTAGACAGGTAGTTAGACAGACAGATTGTTAGACATTAGGCCGGTGGTTAGACAGATGGTTAGACAGGTGATAAGTCATTAGACAGGTGGTTAGACATTGGAAAGGTAGTTAGTCAAGTAGTTAGACAGGTGGTTAGACAGGTGGTTAGACATTAGAAAGGTGGTTAGACAGGTGGTTAGACATTAGAATGGTGATTAGAAATTAGACAGGCGGTTAGACAGGTGGTCAGACGGGTGGTTAAACATGACATCAGGCAGGTGGTTAGAAATTATAAAAGTGGTTATACAGTTTGTTAGACATTAGACAGGTAGTTAGATATTAGACAGGTGGGTAGGCAGGTGGTTAGACGGGTGGTTAGACATTAGACAGGTGGTTAGACGGGTGATTAAACAGGTAGTCATGCAGTTGGTTAGACAGGTAGGGTAAACATTAGACATGTTTTTAGAAATGTGGTTATACAGGTGGTTAGACATTAGACAGGTGATTAGTCATTAGACAGGTGGTTAGACATTGGAAAGGTAGTTAGACAGGTGGTTAGAGAGGTGGTTGGACATTAGACAGGTTGTTAGACAGGTGGTTAGACTGGTGGTTAGACAGGTGGTTAGACATTGGAAAGGTAGTTAGACAGGTGGTTAGACAGGTGGTTAAACATTAGACAGGGGGTTAGACAGGTGGATAGAGATGTGGTTAGACATTAAACATATGATTAGACATGTAGTTAGACTGGTAGTTAGACATTAGATAGGTAGTTAGACGCTTGGTTAGACAGGTGGTTAGACATTAGACAGGTGGTTAGATGGGTGGTTTGACAGATGGTAGACATTAGACAGGTGGTTAGACTGGTGGTTTGACAGATGGTTAGACATTAGACAGGTGGTTAGACGGGTGGTTTGACAGATGGTTTGACATTAGACAGGTGGTTAGACGGTAGTCAGACGGGTGATTAAACATTGGTTAAACAGGTAGTCAGGCAGGTGGTTAGACAGGTAGGGTAAAAATTAGACAGGTTTTTAGAAAGGTGGTTAGACAGGTGGTTAGATGTTAGACAGGTGGTTAGATATTCGACAGGTGTTTGGGCAGGCAGCTAGATATTAGACTGGTGGTTAGGCAGGTGGATAAACATTAGACACATGGTTAGACATTAGACAGGTGGTTAGACATTAGACAGATGGTTAGACATGTGGTTAGACATTAGACAGGTGGTTAGACAGGTGGTTAGACATTAGATAGGGGGTTAGACAGGTGGTTAGACATTAGACAGGTGGTTAGACATGTGGTTAGACATTAGACAGGTGGTTAGACATTGGAAAGGAAAGCAGACAGGTAGTTAGACAGTTGGGTAGAAATGTGGTTGACATTAGACAGGTGTTTATACAGGTGGTTAGACTTTTGATAGGTGATTAGACATTAAACAGGTGGACAGGTGGTTAGACATTAGACAGATGGTTAGACATGTGGTTAGACATTAGACATTAGACAGATGGTTAGACAGGTGGTTAGACATTAGATAGGGGGTTAGACAGGTGGTTAGACATTAGACAGGTGGTTAGACATGTGGTTAGACATTAGATAGGGGGTTAGACAGGTGGTTAGACATTAGACAGGTGGTTAGACATGTGGTTAGACATTAGACAGGTGGTTAGACATTGGAAAGGAAAGCAGACAGGTAGTTAGACAGTTGGGTAGAAATGTGGTTGACATTAGACAGGTGTTTAGACAGGTGGTTAGACTTTTGATAGGTGATTAGACATTAAACAGGTGGTTAGACAGGTTGTTAGACTGGTGGTTAGACAGGTTGTTAGACATTAGACAGGTGGTTAGACAGGTTGTTAGACTTTTGATAGGTGATTAGACATTAAACAGGTGGTTAGACAGGTTGTTAGACTGGTGGTTAGACAGGTGGTTAGACATTAGACAGGTGGTTAAATGGGTGGTCAGACGGGTGGTTAAACATTTGTTAAACAGGTAGTCAGACAGTTGGTTAGACACATCGTTAAACAATAGACAGGTAGTTAGACAGGTGGTTAGACATTTGACAGGTGATTGGATGGGTGGTTAGACGTTAGACAGGTGGTAGACATTAGACAGGCGGTTGGACAGGTGATTAGGCAAGTGATTAGATGTTAGACAGGTGGTTGGACAGGATGACATCAAAAATATGAAATAACACATATGTAATCATATAGTAAGCAAAAAAGTGTTAAAAAATACAATTGCCACCCTTTGCCTCAGATTAAGTTTTTGTACTCTCTTCGCGTTCTCTCAACCAGCTTCATCTGGTATTATTTTCCATCAGTCTTGAAGTAGTGCTGAGCACTTGTTGGCTGCTTTTCCTTCACTCTGTTGTCCAACTCATTCAAATTCATCTCCATTGGGTTGAGGTCGGGTGAATGTGGAGGCCAGGTCATCTGAAGCAACACTGCATCATTCTCCTTCTTGGTCAAATAGCTCTTACACAGCCTGGAGGTCTGTTTTGGGTCATTGTCCTGTTCTAAAACAAATGATAGTAGGACGAAGTGCAAACCAGATGGGATTCTGTGGTAGCCATCCTGGTTAATTAAGTGTGCCTTGAATTCTCAATAAATCACAGAAAGTGTCACCAGCAAAGCACCCTCACACCATCACACCTCCTCCTACACGTTTCACGGCTGGAACCACACATGCGGAGACCATCCGGTTGGAACTATAAACATCGAATTTGGACACATCAGACCAAAGGACAGATTTCCACCGGTCTAATGTCCATTGTTCATGTTTCTTGGCCCAAGCAAGTCTCTTCTTATTATTGGTGTCCTTTAGTAGTGGTTTCTTTGCAGCAATTCAACCATGAAGGCCTGATTCTGAACAGTCTCCTCTGAACAGTTGATTTTGAGATGTGTCTGTTACTTGAACTCTGCAAAGCATTGGGCTGCAATTTCTGAGGCTGGTAACTGTAATGAACTTAATCTTATCCTTTCCTGTGGCGGTCCTCATGAGAGCCAGTTTCATCATAGCGCATCATAGCGCTTCAAAGTTCTTGAAATGTTCCGTATTGACTGACCTTCATGTCTTAAAGTAATGATGGACTGTAATTTCTCTGTGCTTATTTGAGCTGTTCTTGCCATAATATAGACTTGGTCTTCTACTAAATAGGGTTAACTTCTACATACCAACCCTACCTTGTCACAGCACAACTGATTGGCTCAAACGCATTAAGATGGAAAGAAATTCCACAAATGAACTTTTAACAAAGCACACCTGTTAATTTTAATGCATTCCAGGTGACTACCTTGTGAATCTGGTTGAGAGAATGCCAAGAGTGTGCAACGCTGGGTAGCTACTTTGAAGAATCTCAAAAATAAAATATATTTTGATTTGTTATTAAACACTTTTTTGATTACTACATGATTCCATATGTGTTATTTCATAGTTTTGATGTCTTTGCTATTATTCTACAATGTAGAAAATAGTTCAACTTAAGAAAAACCCTGGAAAAGGTAGGTGTGTCCAAACTTTTGACTGGGACTGTATATATATAGGGCCACTTCTTATTTAGAAGTGGCCCTTAATTGAATTTGGCCTCCCGAGGCATTAATCCTGAGGGCAGCCTGGTCTACAGCTGGAAATTGGACCAGGTCAGGTTTTTACATACTGTAATTAATTAAGATCACTGGGAAGCAGACAAGAGGAGGAGGGAGTGAGTGAGGGATGGAGCGAGGAGAGAGGGTATAGATTAGAGAAGGATGTGTGTGCGGGGAAAGGTGTGTGTGTGTGACAGTGCGTATGTCTGCATGTGTGTCTGCACCTGTGTATGTGTCATACATGCATGAATGTGAGGCTATGGCTGGGTATTGGTTGACCAAAGGTGCTTCTCTGGCTGTTATCAGTGCAGCCCAAGGCATGTAATGACAGAGGAAATAGAAGGGTCTGATCAATATGGCCCAGAATTGCACAGCGTTATGTCAGATTAGCTCCTCACTTTCTGTTCTCCTTCGCAATGCATTAAAGGGAGGGATTGGGCATCAGGTAGAAACTGATGAAGACAGGAATATGATGTGGAGGTAGGGGTGGAGGAGGGGAGGGAGGGGTGGAGGAGGGGAGGGAGAGATGGAGGAGGGGAGGGAGAGATGGAGGAGGGGAGGGAGAGATGGAGGAGGGGAGGGAGACCCGTTAGAGGCTGAATCGAACCGGAGCTGAATGACAATGGGAAATGTTGCGATGGCATCACACTCACACGGCCTACCCCTCTCCTAATGTCATGAGGAGAGATCCACTGGGCCAAACCACACATATTCTAATCAGATTCTAATACATGGGGCCTTACAATTCCTCTCAGCTCCACATAGGAAACGTTCTTATGAAACAACAATGACATTTCTTCACAAACCTCTCAGGGATAACACGGCAAGTGTTTTCCATTCAGTACATCAAAGAATGCCTTGCATGGAAGTCATGATTAAAGTGAACCACTTCATATTCCAGTGCTATGAGTGGAACGTCTCCCAAATGGCACCCTGTTCCCCGTTGTGCACTACTTTTGATGGGCTGTGGTCAAAATAAGGAATAGGATGCTGTTTGGGACAATACCATTGAGCATTGAGCGCTTCCAACATGATAACCATAGTTGACGAGAGCCTATTCACACTAAAGACTTCAACTCTGTTTCAGCACCACAATCCAATCCACAATGTTCTCTAAAGTAGTTAAACAAAGACCCAACTGAAAATTGAAAGCTGAATATGTAATTTTCCTGTGTGCATATTTACTCGTCCTTTTCTTTTTGAGCGTCTAGCGGGCAAACTAGACTGAAATGTAACATTATCACCCACTAGTACCGTCCTGAGGAATATAATATTTATACACTTAGTAAATAAAAGGAAAGCAAATATCTTTGGTAAGAGGGAGAGAGGGGGAGGGAGGGCAAAGGACTGATGAACTGAAACATGTTGACACGTGCATTAGAGACATCTCCTATAATTGAATAAAGGAATTTGGGGAAGAGGAAATACCAGGTTTCTAAATGGAGGTGAGAAGACATGACCAGGACAGTACAGAACATGAACAAAACACCCTTGTTGAAATCAGAGGAGGCTGGTGAGGGAAGGACGGCTCATAACAATGGATGGAATGGAGTGAATGGAATGGCAATTTATGTGTTTGATGCCATTTCATTTATTTTGTTCCAGCCGTTACTATGAACCAGGCCTCCCAATTTAAAGTGCCACCAGCCACCACTGATGGAAATAAAAACACATTTCCTGATCACATTTGTGAATAATGGTCCAGACCCTTAGTGAAAGACAAATGTGACCCAGCGGATGAAAGCATAACATTTGGTACAAATCCTCCTCTTATGATAGTTATTAAAGGTCATTAAAGTAAAAAATAGCCTTTTAATGACCAAAACATCACCCATCATATTTTTACACTATTAAAATGCTTTGACCTTGTCTTTCACCTCTACTTGAAAGAACAGGCTGAAAGAAAAGTGGGCGGGGAGCTTATATTCATGAGCATTGTAAATGACAACATATTCAAAATTGTATGTATTGATCCAACATTTATTTGTTAATGTCCAATAGGCATAGCTGAAATATTGATCAATATGAACACTCATGAGAAATAAAGGTGATAAATAATGGTCAGACATCATATGACATGAAACAATCGAGTCATAAGCTTGATATGGGCACACGGCCACCCTATAATTTGTAACACTCCTCTCCCATCCAAAAAAAACTATACAAAGTATCAAAATGTGATATCATGTCAAATGTAATTACTTAGGCTTTAGGAAATGCAACCAACAACAGGACTGATTGGGAGGGGAGCA
Source organism: Oncorhynchus mykiss (assembly GCF_057628025.1). Taxonomy (NCBI): domain Eukaryota; kingdom Metazoa; phylum Chordata; class Actinopteri; order Salmoniformes; family Salmonidae; genus Oncorhynchus; species Oncorhynchus mykiss. The sequence goes on along the minus strand of NC_143042.1, from coordinate 46,644,557 downwards.
GGGGAGACCCATGTAACCTGCTTTAATTAATCAAGCAGGTTTCTGCAGTGATGGAAAAAATACTAAATTGTCATACTTGAGTAAAAGTAAAGATACCTTAATTCTCAAGTAAAAGTGAGTCACCCAGTAAACTACTACTTGAGTAAAAGTCTGGTTTTAAATATACTTAAGTATAAAAAGTAAACAAATTGCAAACATGTACTTAAGTATCAAAATAAATAGTATAAACCATTTCAAATTCTTTATATTAAGTAAACCAGACGACATCATTTATTTAAATGTTTTATTGATGGATAGCCAGGGGCACTCTCCAACACTCAGACATCATTTACAGATGAAGCATGTGTGTTTAGTGAGTCCACCAGATCAGAGGAAGTAGGGATGACCAGGGATGTTCTCTGTTTAGTGAGTCCACCAGATCAGAGGAAGTAGGGATGACCAGGGATGTTCTCTGTTTAGTGAGTCCACCAGATCAGAGGAAGTAGGGATGACCAGGGATGTTCTCTGTTTAGTGAGTCCACCAGATCAGAGGAAGTAGGGATGACCAGGGATGTTCTCTGTTTAGTGAGTCCACCAGATCAGAGGAAGTAGGGATGACCAGGGATGTTCTCTGTTTAGTGAGTCCACCAGATCAGAGGAAGTAGGGATGACCAGGGATGTTCTCTGTTTAGTGAGTCCACCAGATCAGAGGAAGTAGGGATGACCAGGGATGTTCTCTGTTAAGTGAGTCCACCAGATCAGAGGAAGTAGGGATGACCAGGGATGTTCTCTGTTTAGTGAGTCCACCAGATCAGAGGAAGTAGGGATGACCAGGGATGTTCTCTGTTTAGTGAGTCAACCAGATCAGAGGAAGTAGGGATGACCAGGGATGTTCTCTCTTTAGTGAGTCCACCAGATCAGAGGAAGTAGGGATGACCAGGGATGTTCTCTTGATATATGTACAAATGTATGGAGTACTTTTGGGTGTCAGGGAAAATGTATGGAGTAAAAAGTACATTATTTTCTTTAGAAATGTAGTGAAGTACAAGTAAAGGTTGTCAAAAATATAGATAGTAAAGTACAGATACAGATACACAAAAAAAAACGACTTAATTAGAACTTTAAAGTATTTTTACTTAAGTACTTTACACCCTGGTTTTCAGTCACCCCCAAGATTGAAGCGGGAGATAACTCCAGCTATGGCCTCCTCCTTGTCAGGCCTCTCACACTGGGGTCCTGGATGGACAGATCAGACCTCTCACACTGGGCAGACAGGGGTCCTGGATGGACAGATCAGACCTCTCACACTGGGCAGACAGGGGTCCTGGATGGACAGATCAGACCTCTCACACTGGGCAGACAGGGGTCCTGGATGGACAGATCAGACCTCTTACACTGGGCAGACAGGGGTCCTGGATGGACAGGTTAAACTGCTTCCCCTTATAAGGAGCTGGATCACTGTGTCAGACTCATCAAACTCTGATACTTACATTTTGGTCAGTGCAAAATCCTCTGTCAATAATGATGGTACAGCCTTCGTCTTCAGGATTAGCTTCCAGGCAAGACCCATCGAATATTCTTCCCAATTGATTAAGCAACTTCGCTCAAAATGAGCACTGTACACACGTGATATGATCGTAATTTTCAGTGCAGCCTGTCCATCCGAAGTGAAAAATAGCCACTGCTGTCGGATGTCCTCATTCTTCGGAAAATAGTGTAATGTTAAATCAACACTATGGCATCCAGAACACAGTGTGCTTTTTCTGGCACACTGGTAAGTAGCCTGCTAGCTAACAGTCACAACACAGTGTGCTTTTTCTGGCACACTGGTAAGTAGCCTGCTAGCTAACAGTCACAACACAGTGTGCTTTTTCTGGCACGCTGGTAAGTAGCCTGCTAGCTAACAGTCACAATACAGTGTGATTTTTCTGGCACACTGGTAAGTAGCCTGCTAGCTAACAGTCACAACACAGATGAAGGGGTTAGTTACCTGTATCATTCTGCTTGAGCTATTTTACGGTTTGTATGATGTGCACATGATGTGCACATGTGATGACGGTTTTAAGGCATTACATACTTAAATTAGTTAAGATTAAAAGACTCTACCGTTGATAAATGTATAGCCAGTAAGCAAAAATAATTTATATTAATATGAGATGAAAGACGCGCTCCTAATAAGTTCAGGAAGCCAAGCTAGAGCTCTGTGAGACGTTCACAGCGATGGGGGCAGACGTTTTGATCAAGAGAGACCTTTGGAAAATATGTACATTTTCTCTAACACTAAATATACAAATATGTATTTTAAAATTATAAGGAAGGTGAAATCTTATAGTTAGTCGTTTTATAAAATTATTATACTATATTTTGAAAAAATATGTAAATTAAAACCTTATTCAAACAGTTTTGTTGAATAGGACATAGATTATATAAAATATTTCATGTTTTCATATTTTATCACATTTGTACTTTGTACTTTGTAAAAAATGAATTACCAGAAAGGACAGATTTAAACTTTTTTTTTTTGAGTATTCAGCATTACTAGTTATTTATAATAATAAATCATTTATTTTGGGGATTATATAGATTTACATTTTTGATGACATCTATTTATTTACATTTTATTAAAGGGTTTCATTAGTTTGCCATCTACAGTACAGTATGTCAGACATATCACACATTTTAAACTCTATAGTTGATTTGTTTTGCCAAATGCACTGTACTGACCCCCAAAATAAAAACAACAAAATAAACATAGGTTGACATTGGATGACCTCAAATTAGTGGGGCTACAGTAAATGTGATTACAGAGATAAGACACAGCTACTCCCGGGCCATGCACCAGGGCCAGCACCGAGATCCTATCACTTCCTCTCCAGAGTATTCCAATCACATGGCTAATTAGTAGCTATCCTCACCCTCTACGACCTTGCCTGCTGCTCACCCAGGTAGGAAGATCTCCCTATAGATAGACCTTTAGCACCATAATAAGACATGCATAGGTTTACAGAGACATCCTGCTCCATCTTTGAAACTTAACTGCACTTTACTGTAAATGAGAGCGGGAGATGTACCCATTTAAAGAGGTCATGAACTGTGGAGTTAATGCATCATTTAACTGCTGGTCTGTCTCTGATCATGGCAAGATACTGCATATACTGTAGATGGGCGTATTCAGACTGAGAGGCTGATAAATGTGGGAATAGAACTACTGCTGCTGAAATATTGTCTGTTTTTTTACCCCAACGTAATCAGTTGTTGTTTATACAAATAAATTGGTTAGTTTTCAGTGCAAAAATAATGTTGCTCGTCAAGGAAAATATATGAATATGACAAACAAACAAATGTGTCGCAAGGTGATGGAATTTTTGTCCCAATTATATAATTATTATTATTAAATATTTTTACTACCTTTCAAATGACAAGGGAATTTTTGATTGTGTATACTTTAATTAATGTAGTTATATGTTTTGATGACAAACACACAGATCACCTAGTTCCCCCATAGACACATTAATGACGAAGAAAAACTCATCATTATTGAAAATAAATGTCTATTGCTTCAACTTATGATCGCTTTGAAAGTATTTGTTAAAGTATACAATGCAGATAAAGACATAAACACTGAGTGTACAAAACCTTAAGAACACCTTCCTAATATTGATTTGCACCCCCTTTTGGCCTCAGGACAGCCTCAATTCATCGGGCATAGACTCTACAGGGTGTCAAAAGTGTTCCACATGGATGCTGGTCCATGTTGATTCCAATGCTTCCTACAGTTGTGTCAAGTTGGCTGGATGTCCTTTGGGTGGTGGACCGTTCATGATACACACAGGAAACTGTTGAGCGTGAAAAACCCAGCAACGTTGTAGTTCTTGTCACAAACCGGTGCGCCTGGGACCTACTACCATACCCCATTCAAAGGCTAATAAATATGTTATCTTGCCCATTTCACCCTCTGAATAACACACATACATAATCCATGTCTCAATTGTCTCCAGGCTTAACATTCCTTATTTAACATGTCTCCTCCCCTTCATCTACACTGATTGAAGTGGATTTGACAAGTGACATCAATAAGGGATCATAGCTTTCACCTGGATTCACCTGGTTAGTCTGTCATGGAAAGAGCTGGTGTTCTTACTGTTTTGGATTCTCAGTGTAGATGGGCATATTCAGACTGACAGACAGATAGATGTGGGAATATGACTACTGTTTTACAAAGCATATATATATATATTTTTACTCCACCGTAATTGGTTATTGTTATACAAATAAATTGCTTCGTTTTCAGTTCAAAAATAATGTTGCTCTTCAAAGGCAATATATGAATATTACAAACAAGCAAATTTGTCACAAAGTGATAGAATGTTTATTCCAATTAGCGGAGGCAGAGGGGAAATTATTCCAAATATTGTTGCTAGCTTTCAAATGACAAGAGACTTTTTGACTGTGTATACTTTAATTAATGTACTGAAATGTTTCGATGACAAACACACAGATAACCTATTTCCCCCACAGACACAGGAATGATGAGTAAAAATGAATAAAAATGTATATTTCTTCAACTTATAACAGTTTTGTGTGGATTCTATTTCAGCCACACCCATTTCTGACAGGTGTATAACATGGAGCACACAGCCATGCAATCTCCACAGACAAAAATTGGCAGTGGAATGAGGATCTCAGTAAATTCCAACGTGGCACCGTCATAGAACGCCACCTTTCCAACAAGTCAGTTTGTCACATTTTCTGCGGTGCTGAAGCTGCCCCGTCAACTGTAAGTGCTGTTACTGTGAAGTGGAAACATGTAGAAGCAATAACGACTCATCCGTGAGGTGGAAGGCCACACAAGCTCAAAGAACAGGGGCCGCTGAGTGCTGAAGCACGTAGAGCATAAAAATTGTCTGTCCTCAGTTGCAACATTCACTACCGAGTTCCAAACTGCCTCTGGAAACAACGTCAGCACAAGAACTGTTTGTCAGGAGCTTCATAAAATGGGTTTCCACCACCATGCGCAATGCCAAGCGTTGGCTGGAGTGGTGTAAAGCTCGCCACAATTGGACTCTGGAGCAGTCAAAATGCATTCTCTGGAGTGAGGAATCACACTTTACCATCTGGCCGTCCGACGGACGAATCTGCGTTTGGCGAATGTCAGGAGAATGCTACCTGCCCGATTGCATAGTGCCAACTGTTTGGTGGAACATGGTCTGGGGTTGTTTTTCAAGGTTTAGGCTAGGCACCTTAGTTCCAGTGAAGGGAAATCTTAACGCAATGACATTCTAGACAATGCCCACCATGCACCGCAAAGACAATGCCCACCGTGCACAAAGCGAGGTCCAAATAGTTTTTTGAGATCAGTGTGGAAGAACTTAATTGGCCTGGACAGAGCCCTGACCTCAACCCCATCGAACATCTTTGGCATAAATTGGATCGCTGACTTTCAGCCAGGCTCTCAGACCATGAGAAACATCAGTGCCCGACCTCACTAACGCTCTTGTGGCTGAATGAAAGCAAGTCCCTGCAGCAATTCTCCAACAAAAAGTAGAATGCTTTCCCAGAAGAGTGGAGGGGGACCAGAGCCCATGATTTTAAATAATGCAGTGTATGTATATATTTTTTACATTTAACCTTAATTTAACTTGAAGGCAGTTAAGAACAAATTGTTATTTACAGTAACTGTCTGCCTTGTTCAGGGGGAGATTTAACGATAGATGTTTTCCTTGTCAGCTCGGGGATTCAATCCAGCAACCTTTCGGTTACTGGCCCAACGCTCTAACCACTAGGCTACCTGCCGCCCCTGTATATAGATTTTTTTAAACACTTTTTTGGTCACTACATGATTCCATATGTGTTATTTCATAGTTTGATGTCTTCACTGTTATTCTACAATGTAGAAAATAGTGAAAATAAAGAAAAACCCTTGAATGAGTAGGTGTGTCCAAACTTTTGACTGGTACTGTGTATATATGAAACGTATCTCAGATGAAGTCCGTCTGACAAAGATTGTGAATACAAAGATTGTGAATCTTGAGCATTCACAATACTAGCGTCATGGTCTGGACAATAATACAACCACGATCGGCCCATTTGCTAATTCAAGAATTCACAGAGGGGCCATGGGTGATTTTATGCTCACCAGAGCATACCCACAAATGCAATGAGGCAAGTGGAATAACATTATAGCCTTGTTTGAAAGTACGATCCGGAGAGCAGGTAGCGGAGCGCAGATCCAGTCAAATGCATAACTAATGGCTACTGCTGCTGCTGTCATTACAGAGACGGAGTGCATGGGAGGGGTAGGTATAGCAACAGGGTTGGACAACCAATATCACACAGGAACTAAAAATCATTGGGCCCTGGATCAAAACAAAGGCTTGTGTTCTGAGTGAATGGAGACATGAAGGGCAAATGGCTCTCGCTAGTCAGTGTGGTGATTGGTTGGTATGGGGGTGTAATGGCTTTGGCTAGTCAGTGTGGTGATTGATTGGTATGGGGGGGGTAATGGCTTTGGCTAGTCAGAGTGGTGACTGATTGGTATGGGGGGGTACTGGCTTTGGCTAGTCAGAGTGGTGACTGATTGGTGTGGGGTGATAATGGCTTTGGCTAGTCAGAGTGGTGACTGATTGGTATGGGGAGGTAATGGCTTTGGCTAGTCAGAGTGGTGACTGATTGGTATGGGGGGGGGTAATGGCTTTGGCTAGTCAGTGTGGTGATTGATTGGTATGGGGGGGTAATGGCTTTGGCTAGTCAGTGTGGTGATTGATTGGTATGGGGGGTAATGGCTTTGGCTAGTCAGAGTGGTGACTGATTGGTATGGGGGGGTAATGGCTTTGGCTAGTCAGTGTGGTGACTGATTGGTATTGGGGGGGAATGGCTTTTCGCTAGTCAGAGTGGTGACTGATTGGTGTGGGGGGGGGGTAATGGCTTTGGCTAGTCAGAGTGGTGACTGATTGGTATGGGGGGGTAATGGCTTTGGCTAGTCAGTGTGGTGATTGATTGGTATGGGGGGGGAATGGCTTTGGCTAGTCAGAGTGGTGACTGATTGGTGTGGGGGGAATGGCTTTGGCTAGTCAGAGTGGTGACTGATTGGTATGGGGGGGATGGCTCTCGCTAGTCAGAGTGGTGACTGATTGGTATGGGGGGTGAATGGCTCTCGCTAGTCAGAGTGGTGACTGATTGGTGTGAGGAGGGAAAAATGGCTCTCGCTAGTCAGAGTGGTGACTGATTGGTGTGAGGGGGGAAAAATGGCTCTCGCTAGTCAGTGGTGACTGATTAATGTGGGGGGAAATGGCTCTCGCTAGTCAGAGTGGTGACTGATTGATGTGGGGGGAAATGGCTCTCGCTAGTTAGAGTGGTGACTGATTGATGTGGGGGGAAATGGCTCTCGCTAGTCAGAGTGGTGACTGATTGATGTGGGGGAAATGGCTCTCGCTAGTCAGAGTGGTGACTGATTGATGTGGGGGAAATGGCTCTCGCTAGTCAGAGTGGTGACTGATTGATGTGGGGGGAAATGGCTCTCGCTAGTCAGAGTGGTGACTGATTGATGTGAAGGGAAATGGCTCTCGCTAGTCAGAGTGGTGACTGATTGGTATGGGGGGAAATGGCTCTCGCTAGTCAGAGTGGTGAATGATTGATGTGGGGGGAAATGGCTCTCGCTAGTCAGAGTGGTGACTGATGTGCGGGAGAAATGCTAGCGACATGTAGGCCTTCAGTATGTCATAATATGGGCTCAATGCAATCAAAGTTGAATTGCAGAAGTTACGCAGTAATACATGTTATGAAACTGTAATAAAAGTAGTGTCGGCAGTGTATCAAATGTACTCCACCAACAATGAGACAGGATTGGTTGAAATCAGTAGTGTCTGTTGGATTCAATCCGGGACTTCCAGTGTTGACTTTTGGAGCACCTTTCTCTTTAAATACTAGTTCCCCAGATTATCAAAAACAACAACAAATCCCCTCTAAATTCAGGTAGCAAGAGGCTTTACTTCCTATGTCAGAAAATAACCCCAGCACCATGCAACTAATGGCTATAGACTTCAACAACAATGCCCCCATGAGGACGTCAGGTGAAAAGCAGAGGTCCTGTTTTGTGTGATGGTAATACAGAATGTCTCCTAGTGTGTGATGGTAATACATTATACCCCCTAGTGTGTGATGGTAATACAGGATACCTCCCAGTGTGTGATGGTAATACAGAATGTCTCCTAGTGTGTGATGGTAATATAGAATGTCTCCTAGTGTGTGATGGTAATACAGTATACCTCCCAGTGTGTGATGGTAATACAGGATACCTCCCAGTGTGTGATGGTAATACAGAATACCTCCCAGTGTGTGATGGTAATACAGGATACCTCCCAGTGTGTGATGGTAATACAGGTTACCTCCCAGTGTGTGATGGTAATACAGAATACCTCCCAGTGTGTGATGGTAATACAGAATACCTCCCAGTGTGTGATGGTAATACAGGATACCTCCCAGTGTGTGATGGTAATACAGGTTACCTCCCAGTGTGTGATGGTAATACAGGTTACCTCCCAGTGTGTGATGGTAATACAGGATACCTCCCAGTGTGTGATGGTAATACAGGATACCTCCCAGTGTGTGATGGTAATACAGTATACCTCCCAGTGTGTGATGGTAATACAGGATACCTCCCAGTGTGTGATGGTAATACAGTATACCTCCCAGTGTGTGATGGTAATACAGAATACCTCCCAGTGTGTGATGGTAATACAGGATACCTACCAGTGTGTGATGGTAATACAGAATATCTCTCAGATTTGTCTCATTGGATTCGGGTTTAAGAATGACAAGCCTGTATGTATGTGTGTGTGTGTGTGTGTGTATGTATGTGTATGTATGTGTGTGTATGTATGTGTGTGTGTGTATGTATGTGTGTGTGTGTGTATGTTTACTAGACACATCCAGAAGTGGTTGCATCACTCTTCAAATAATCCAAAATATGATTTCTACACAAATATTTACTGCTTCAGTGCTGCAGGCTGAAATGGAATCTCGTAATTGCCAACATTGTTTTAATGAGAAAACAGACCAGCATTTCATAATCTACTTAGATTATTTGATCTGTAGGAATGTAATTAAACTGATCATTTAATATAAATGTTTCATCAGTAGAATTTTAAAAATAAAACACATTTCCTCTGCACAAGAGGAAGCGTATAGACAATAGTCGCCATCTCCTATTGGGGTTGGTATGAGCTGTCTCTCTCCCTTCTCTCTCCCTTCTCTCGCTCTCTCTCTCTCTCTCTCTCTCTCTCTCTCCTCTCTCTCTCTATCCCTTCTCTCTCTCTCTTTCTCTCTCCTCTCTTTCGCTCCTCTCTCTTTCTTCTCTCTCCTCTCTGTCCTCTCCTCTCTCTCCTCTCTCTTCTCTCTCTCTCTCAACAGTGGTGCTCCACTAGGCCTTTTAAGGCCCACACTAATCATGTAGAAGACCCCTACTCTCCTAGGCCTCTGATCTCTGCCTGAATGCCTTCTAGCCTTTCTATCCATGAAGTCATCTACATCCGCCCCAGTTTTTCATGGAACTGATGCTTACTGCTGAGTGTTGCTAATTTCTAAGTAACTCTACAGTGACATTAATCATATGACTCCTTTCATAGTCAATCAACAGTCAACAGTGATCAATATTTATACTGAAAGGCCACTCATAGTGATGGTGTGTACAATATGTTGTCAATCCTGGCACTTTGTTGAGAAGAGGGTCAGTAGGAAAGGTTGTTAGCTAATTAAAATCTTCACAATTTAATTTGTTATGAGTACATCACTGTAGTCCAATCAGAAAGTAATTATTCTGATATTTCCTTACCTTCGGGTTTTTTTTTGTAAAGCTGAATTGTCCCTATTTCACGCTACATGACCTTATATCACAAAGTTCTTTTTTTTTATAACGTCCCTCAAATATCTTCAAAAGTGAATCCTCAGTGCTCATGAATATTCAAATTCAATGATTGTGGATGACATCATTGAATATGCACTTTATTAGCTAAATATACTACAGTACTGCCAGTTCCATTCTTTTTACAGTTGTAACGTGTGTGCTGGGAGTGGGGAGCAAGATCAAGGAGTGAGCAATTTAATAAATGGAAACATAATACGAAAACAAGAAACACGAACGACGCACAGACAGGAAACTGAAACAGAAACAATAACGCCTGGGGAAGGAACCAAAGGGAGTGACATACATAGGGCAGGTAATCAAGGAGGTGATGGAGTCCAGGTGAATGTCATTATGCGCTGATGCGCGTAACGATGGTGACAGGTGTGCCCCATAACAAGCAGCCTGGTGACCTAGAGGCCGGAGAGGGAGCACACGTGACAACAGTCAGGGCCGGCTCTAGGCATAAGCATCATATGTGGTCACTTAGGGCCCCCAGCCAATAGGGGGCCTGTTGCGACTTTGTACTGAGGTAGCTAAGGTAGTCAAGCGCAGGAGAGCAGAGATGTCAAAATAGCGTCTTCAATAGGCAAGTCCAAAATGTGTCAGGTACAATACCAATAAACGCCCAAGACATAGGAACACACAGTCACTCACGGAAGGAGAAAAAACAACGCTCCTTACTTTTCCTACAACACTGTACACACGTGAATAAACTGAGGAAACCTCAACAAGCAACATGAAAACAATCCCACACAAACCTAAGCGGGAAACAGGGGTAAATATACACACAGAAATGAAAGCAAATGAAAACGAGGTGTGAATGAACCAAAGACGAAACAAACGGAAAAAGAAAAATGAATCGGTGATGGCTAGTAGACCGGCGACGCCGACCGCCGAGCACCGCCCCAACAGGGAGAGGAACCACCTTTGATGGAAGTCGTGACATGGCCCCCACCAAAACTGTATTTTAATTCACTTAAATACAAATTAGGAACTCAGTCAGGTCTCAACTTACTGTTGAGTCAAAATAGTGGAATACACATTCCCAGGGGCCCTGACTTCCGTGGGGACCCCATTTGATTTTGTTAGTCATCTCACTCAGATATCATATTAACATGGCATAAGCCATGGCAAAATGTGTAGAATTGCAGGAAATTTGCTTTAAAATAGCAACAATTTCTCTATACCCTATGGCAAACTGTGTCGAATTTAAGGAAATGATTTGTAAAACTGAAAATGTTGCTCTCCGTCCCATGTCAAAATGAGTAGAATTGCATGAAATGTGTTATACAATTGCAAAATGTTCTCTCTGGCCCATGGCAAAATGTATATATCTGCAGCAAACTTGCTTTAAACTGCAACATTTTCTCTACCCCCCCCCCTTGACAAAAAGTGCAGAATTGCAGGAAATGAACTCCAGACTCTTTTTTTCTCTCCATCAAAAGGGGTGCCAATAAAACGTTTTGCCCGCATGGTTGGGGTCCCCAAACAAAATTAGCTTAGGGTCGCCAAAAGGCTAGGGCCAGGCCTGTTTATAGCGAAGAACATTGAGACCAAATATCTGTAAAGACATACAGTCATGTGAAAAATTAATTAAGTACACATATTTGGACACATGGATATTTTAGCTAAATTCCAACCATATTCATTGGTAAAGGTAACCCAACTGAACAAATCACACACAAAAAATGTACTTTGAAAATGTATGAACAAAAATGCAATTTCCTTATGCAGAAGAAAATGAACACCCCTACCTTTACCATCAACCTAAAATGTCTAAAATTAGGACCAGGTGCACCAAAACAGGTGCAAATGATTAGGAAATCATTAGACAGTACCTTGTGAGGGTCCAGCCTTCCATAAAGATGAGAAATTTGGTCTGGTTTGGTCTTAACCATATGGCTGTGTGGTAACACCTATATGGTATCTGAGGCCTTCAGAAGAAAGTATATTGATGCCTGTGAGTCTGGGAGGGGTTACAAATCCATTTCCAAGCAATTCAAAGTCCATTTTTCCTCTGTCCGACGGATCATCTACAAATGGAGAAAATGCCAGACCACTGGACAGGTCTACCTAGGACAGGTTGTCTTACCAAACTCAGTAAAAGAGCGGACCGAAAGATACTCATAGAAGTCTCTAAGAACCCCGGGGTAATATCAAGTGATCTACAGGCCTCTCGTAGCACAATCAATATCGAAGTGCACGAGTCCACTGTCAGATAGAGACTGCACAAACTGGGCCTACATGGGAGGTCAGGAATGAAGAAGCCTCTGCTCTCAAAAATAATATCAAGACAAAACTGACGTTTGCCAGGCAACACCTGGGTAAAGACCAAAACTACAGATGAGTCAAAGGTGGAGTTGTTTGGCAGTAATTTCAGACGCCATCTTTGGCAAAAACGAAACACTGCCTTTGAACAGAAGAACCTCATACCAGCCGTAAAGCATGGAGGCGGTGGCATTATGGTTTGGGGCTTCTTTGCTACCTGAGGACCTGGCCAACTTGCCATCATTTAGTTAACCATGACTTCCATATTGTGCCAGAGAATTCTTGAGGACTATGTGAGGTCATCTGTTAAAAAGCTGAAGCTGAAACGAACATGGATCTTGCAACAGGACAATGATCCGAAACACACAAGCAAAGCTACAACAGAACGGCTCGAAAATAACAAATGGAGGGTTAGGGAATGGTCGAGTTAAAGCCCAGATCTCAATCCTGTCGGAATTCTGTGGGGGGACTTGATGCGGGCCGTGCATGCAAGAACTCCCTCGAACATGACACAGTTGAAGCAGTACCGTAAACAAGAGTGAGGAAAAAATTCCTCCCCGTCGATATAAGAGAAACGGCTAAAGGAAGCCATTTCAGCCAAAGGGGCAACACCAGCTATTGAAGCTTCTGTAGGGGTGTGCTTATTTTTCTGCAGTATGGATTTGTATTTCTGTTGATTTTTGATTAATAAATGGTTGCAAAGTATAATCTTTCAGTTTCATTTGTTAAATTAGGTTACCTTTATCTGTCAATAGGGTTGAAGTGAAGATTACAATTCAATATTTTGTACATTTTGTAAATTCAATATTTACAAAACAAGACAACTTTCCAGGGGTGTACTTACTTTTTCACGTGATTGTACCTATCAACAGTGCCGTAAATCTTGTAAACTATTATTTTAATGTTTTCTTGCATGCCAGCAAAGCCACTGCACAACACAACAAACCATTAAACAACTATAACGGTGATAAACGGCCCAACAGCAGTCCCAACAGCAGTCCCAACACCTTACCACCGCTACACCTGGCTATCAGCAGAGCCTTGTCTGGCATTGAAACAGTTCATTCAGCCTCATTTAGTGCCTATAAAAAAACATTGCTGATTTGGCTGACTTGTTTAAACAAATGTGGTTTCTACTGACAATTGAGATGTACAAACTATGGCATAAGGTATTGCCGAGCAGATAAGAGGCAATCCGTAATTTCAATTAACTATTTGTTCAGCACTTTTGAAATGTACAGTGACAGTATTCAGAACATGGGCCGTTCTTAAGGTATTCTCCCTGTACACCAAGTCAGAACCGTAGGATAAATAAAGGGGGCATATAAGCAGACAATGAAAGTTCTTACAATATTTGTTGATTACATTTCTCTAAAACAGGCTATAGGCTACATGTGCACCACCAAGTCAGAACAGTAGGCTAAATTATGAGGGGAAAGGGACCAAATTATTAGGGTGAGGCTACTAACAGGCTACTAACAGCTTACTACCCAACATACACTTAGTATTACTTTCTTAGCTGCAGTATACATATCTGCCTGGCATATTACATAATTTATGTAGTCTGAGATTGTTTTGAAAGAGGCAGAAAAAGGCTACCTAAGTATGATTCTAAGTATGCTCAGTTGACAGCATGGCCAATGTTGAAAGATTGGAAAAGATACCCTTAAACACACACATCCACTCCACTGAATAGCAGGCTTGTCATGCCCTGGCCATAGAGAGGCTTTTATTCTCTATTTTGGTTAGGCCAGGGTGTGACTAGGGTGGGTATTCTAGTTTCTTTATTTCTATGTTTTCTATTTCTTTGCGTTTGTCTCTGATTTAGAATCATACTTAGGTAGCCTTTTTCCCACCTGGGTTTGTGGGTAGTTGTTTTCTGTATAGTTTTAGTTACCTTACAGAACTGTTAGTTTCTCGCTTTGTTATTTTTGCAATAAATATCATGAACACGTACCACGCTGCGCTGTGGTCCACTCCTTCTAGTGATTGCTTTGCAATGCTTGCAGCTAGCCACTGATTGAATCCTTCCAAACCACTCATTGTTGAATTTGCGATTTATAACTTGTTGTGTAATGTTTATGTCCAATGGCCGATGAATACCAATAAGTTTAATCTATAATTACTCTTCATCATTTCTCTTCATATGACAAGGATTGAAAAGGATTTGGCAGTAGATTGTCGACTTGATTCATGATGATGACTGCTAGCTAAGATTTTGAAAGTATGATGTTGACATCATCTGTCGAATCCAAGCTACTGTAAACATAATGTAATTTTACATAATTGGATGGGCACTTCTAATGTATGGCAACACCCAAGAGGCTTCAATTTTTGAGCTCTCCCCATAGATTTTGCGGTGATGTAGTGTCCCCATGAGTGACAGAACACTGAGCCAATCACAGCGCAACAAGAGAACATTACCAACCCCTACGCTCCATATTTTCCACTGGCTGCCCCACCACCACAGAAAGCACTGAGCTAGGCTGAAACACCTGCATTTTGGAGCTGCCTTACTCAAGAAAGCAAAAAAGAGACCATGTTTGTATGTGGCTTTATTAACTCATTGTTTTTTGTTTTTCTTACATGGTTTGCAAACTGATATGTGACATGTATTAATGCCAAAATGAAATTTTTATTTGATTTATTTCACCTTTATTTAACCAGGTAGGCAAGTTGAGAACAAGTTCTCATTTACAATTGCGACCTGGCCAAGATTAAGCAAAGCAGTTCGACACATACAACAACACAGAGTTACACATGGAGTAAAACAAACATACAGCCAATAATACAGTAGAAAAATAAGTCTATATACAATGTGAGCAAGTGAGGTGAGATAAGGGAGGTAAAGGCAAAAAAAAGGCCATGGTGGCAAAGTAAATACAATATAGCAAGTAAAACACTGGAATGGTTGATTTTTAGTGGAAGAATGTGCAAAGTAGAGATAAATAATGGGGTGCAAAGGAGCTAAATAAGGAGCTAAATAAATAAATACAGTAGGGGAAGAGGTAGTTGTTTGGGCTAAATTATAGATAGGCTATGTACAGGTGCAGTAATCTGTGAGCTTCTCTGGCAACTGGTGCTTAAAGCTAGTGAGGGAGATAAGTGTTTCCAGTTTCAGAGATTTTTGTAGTTCATTCCAGTCATTGGCAGCAGAGAACTGGAAGGAGAGGCGGCCAAAGGAAGAATTGGTTTTGGGGGTGACCCGAGAGATATACCTACTGGAGTGCGTACTACAGGTGGGTGCTGCTATGGTGACCAGCGAGCTGAGATAAGGGGGACGTTACCTAGCAGGGTCTTGTAGATGACCTGGAGCCAGTGGGTTTGGCGACGAGTACGAAGCGAGGGCCAGCCAACGAGAGCGTACAGGTCGCAGCGATGGGTAGTATATGGGGCTTTGGTGAAAAAATGGATGGCACTGTGATAGACTGCATCCAATTTATTGAGTAGGGTATCGGAGGCTATTTTGTAAATTACATCGCCGAAGTCGAGGATTGGTAGGATGGTCAGTTTTACAAGGGTATGTTTGGCAGCATAAGTGAAGTATGCTTTGTTGTGAAATAGAAAGCCAATTCTAGATTTAACTTTGGATTGGAGATGTTTGATGTGAGTCTGGAAGGAGAGTTTACAGTCTAACCAGACACCTAGGTATTTGTAGTTGTCCACATATTCTAAGTCAGAACCATCCAGAGTAGTGATGCTGGACGGGCGGGCAGGTGTGGGCAGCGATCGGTTGAAGAGCATGCATTTAGTTTGAATTGCATTTAAGAGCAATTGGAGGCCACGGAAGGAGGGTTGTATGGCATTGAAGCTCGCCTGGAGGGTTGTTAACACAGTATCCAAAGAAGGGCCAGAAGTATACAGAATGGTGTTGACCTGGATAGTAGGACAGAACTCTGCAGGCTATCTTTGCAGTAGATTGCAACACTGCCCCCTTTGGCCATTCTATCTTGTCTGAAAATGTTGTAGTTAGGGAGGTCTTCCTAAGCCAGGATTCAGACACAGCTAGAACATCCGGCAGAGTGTGCTAAAGCAGTGAATAAAACAAACTTAGGGAGGAGGCTTCTAATGTTAACATGCATGAAACCAAGGCCATTACGGTTACAGAAGTCATCAAAAGAGAGCGCCTGGGGAATAGGAGTGGAGCTAGGCACTGCAGGGCCTGGATTCACCTCTACATCACCAGAGGAACAGAGGAGGAGTGGGATAAGGGTACGGCTAAAAGCTATGATAATTGGTCGTCTAGAACGTCTGGAACAGAGAGTAAAAGGAGGTTTCTGGGGGCGATAAAATAGCTTCAAGGTATAATGTACAGACAAAGGTCTGGTAGTGATGATGAGAGAGATAGTCTCTAGAAACATAATTGAAACCAGGAGATGTCATCGCATGTGTGGGTGGTGGAACTGAAAGGTTGGATAAGGTTTAGTGAGCAGGGCTAGAGGCTCTACAGTGAAATAAGCCAATAAACACTAACCAGAACAGCAATGGACAAGGCATATTGACATTAAGGAGAGGCATGTTTAGTCGAGTGATCATAAGGGTCCAGTGAGTAGTAAGGTTGGTTGGGGTCACGGCGATTCAGACAGCTAGCCGGGCCATCGGAAGCAACCTAGCATAGGATGGAGGTCTGTTTTTAGCCACCTCGTGCGTTTCCGTCGGTAGATTAGTGGGGTTCCATGTGGTAGAGGGGATCAATCCAATTGGCAAAATATATATAGTTATAATGACCCAAGAAAAATTGTCCGATAGACTTATTCAGATAGCAGCCGATAAGACAGCTAACGATTAGCGGGCCGCAGATGGGCGTTCAGGTAACATCGCGACGGAGGGGCCAGTTGGATAATCCCCTCGGGAAGATAACGTCAGTAGTCCAGTCGTGAAGGCCCGGTGGGGCTCTGCATTGACAGTAAAACGGGTCCGGATAGGTGATTGTAGCCCAGGAGTGTCTGATGGATGCAGAACAGTCCCCCCCAAAATATAATAATAATGTATACAGAACCAGTTAAAAGTTTGGACACACCTACTCATTCAAAGGGATTTCTTTATTTTTACTATTTTCTACATTGTAGAATAGAATAATAGGGAAGACATCAACACTATGAAATAACACATATGGAATCATGTAGTAACCAAAAATATCACGTTTTAAGGTATGACCCAGGTGCAGACATTGTTGAAGAATCAAAAGTTTAAAAAGAGCCAGAGAAAAGAAAGGTCAAGGCAGGCAAACGAAAGGTCAAGGCAGGCAAACGACAGGTCAAGGCAGGCAAACGACAGGTCAAGGCAGGGGTCAATAATACAGAGAGGGTGTAAGGCACCGGAACAGCAGGTGAACTCAAGGTCAGGTCAGGCAGAGGTCAGTAATCCAGAGTAGAAGCAAAGGTACAGGAAGGCAGGCAGGCTCATGGTCAGGGCAGACAGGAATGGTCAAAACCGGGAAACTAGAAAACAGACACTAAAGCACAGGTGAAACAGATCAGGGCATGACAAAAAAGTGTTAAACAAATCAAAATATATTTATATTTGAGATTCTTCAAAATAGCCACCCTTTGCCTTGATGACAGCTTTGCACACTCTTGGCATTCTCTCAACCAGCTTCACCTGGAATGCTTTTCCAACAGTCTTGAAGGAGTTCCCACCTATGCTGAGCATAGGTTGGCTGCTTTTCCCTTACTTTTTTTCCTTCAATTGGGTTGAGATGCCTTCGGAAAGATACCTTCTTTTTGTTAGGTTAAAGGATATAAAATATGCAACACTTTTTTGGTTACTGCATGAATCCATGTGTTATTTCATAGTTTTGATGTCTTCACTATTATTCTACAATGTAGAAAAAAGTCTAAAGAAATAAAAACCTTTGAATAAGTAGGTGTTTCCAAACTTTTGACTTGTATTGTATATGTTTTAGCTAAACAGGTGGGTCTCAGAACAGGTGGGGCCCATCTGCCCTGATTGACGTTTTTGCCCCATTTCAATACACATAAGCGAATACAATTTGTCAATAACATTTTCGTTTTAAAATAACTTGCCAGTGTAAGGGAGAGATATTTATGCCGTCTCGAAGGTGGAGAGATATCACTTGATAAACAAGCTTGGGGTTATATGCAACCAAAACTCTAAACGCGCCTCCCCTACTCAAATAATCCTGTAATTCCTGCGTCCTCTTGTTAATCATACATTCTCTCTGTTCCCAGACGTACACAGGCATGCAAGCATACACACACACACGCACACACACACTCTCGACTTTCTGATCACTACAATCATAAAAGTCAGCTCTCTCTGTCTCTCTCTTTCCGTCTCTCTCTCTCTCTCTCTCTCTCTCTCTCTTTCTGTCTCTCTCTCTCTCCCTCTCTCTATCTCTCTCTCTCTCCTCAGAGGGTAGTTGAGGAAGTAGCTTTATCACATCAGAGCAGCCTTGCATTGCTTTCACTGTATTACAACACTGAGAATCACAGCATCCCAATTTAACTCACCCCTATTAGTTGGGAGATTAATCAACTAATGCAAGATATTAAGCGATCAGCTGAATAATTCAATCAACAGGCGCTAGGCCTCACAACAGAACAGTGACCACAGCCCATTAGCCCAGGGCCAGAACAGGATTAAGGGCCAATCCAGATTGGAAGGCACGCCTTCTAATCACAAAGAGCATATGTTAGGTCCTTGATGGGGCCCACTCGAGCACTAAGTTCCCTTTTTTTAACCCCTTCAACCCTTCACACAGAAGCAAAGGGGACGGCAGGTAGCCTAGTGGTTAGAGTGAAAGGTTGTAAGATCGAATCCCGAGCTGACAAGGCAAACATCTGTCGTTCTGCCCCTGAACAAGGCACTGTTCCTAGGCCGTCATTGTAAATATGAATTTGTTCTTAACTGGCTTGCCTAGTTAAACAAAGGTTAAATAGAAATGTAAAAAGCCCACTCAAAATGCAGTGCGTTATTGCACCACCAGAGGGACCGTTAAAGTGCCCTTCATTTGTTACCTTCCCCCCAGAGTATAGAGAATAAGTAGCATTATCATTTTCTCTCCACTTTCTATTTTCTCTGTTTTCTCTCTCCTTTTTCTCTATTTTCTCTCTGTTTTCTCTCCACTTTCTATTTTCTCTCTGTTTTCTCTCTCCTTTTTCTCTATTTTCTCTCTGTTTTCTCTCTCCCTTTTCTCTATTTTCTCTGTTTTCTCTCTCCTTTTTCTCTATTTTCTGTTTTCTCTCCACTTTCTATTTTCTCTCTGTTTTCTCTCTCCCTTTTCTCTATTTTCTCTGTTTTCTCTCTCCTTTTTCTCTATGTTCTCTGTTTTTGCTCCACTTTCTATTTTCTCTCTGTTTTCTCTCTCCCTTTTCTCTATTTTCTCTGTTTTCTCTCTCCTTTTTCTCTATTTTCACACCCATTTCTCTACACTCCCCCCCCTCTTTTGTTCCCCTCCCGTCTTCTCTATGGCTGCGTTTACACAGGCAGGCCCAATTCTGATCTTTTTCCAATAATTGGTCTTTTGACCAGTCAGATCAGATCTTTAATCGGGCTGCCTATTTCTCTCGTTTCCGTGGCACACACTCCCTCTCTTAGCGGGCTGTGATGGTTAACCAACCAGACATGAATAACAAGGCTCTCCAGGCATCTCTCAGCATCCGTTACAAAGCTCTAATCGCCTGAAATAACAATTAAAAAGAGAAGAAAAAGAACAAGAATGGGGAGTTACATCCGACGGAGCAAATGATCAAATCTGTAGTTTGAAACCGTTGGTTAACCAGTTGGATAACCATCTGCAAAGTAAAATCAGAAAACAGACAGTATCCATGTGTTTGGGGGCAAGTCGATTATTCTGCATCGTAACATGAAATATTGAATAGCCAAAAATGTATATCATTGCGAAAAGGGAATATGATGTAAGGGATGAATCATAAATGTGGTTTGATTATTGGTGTTGCATTGTATCCGGTCTGCAGGGAATGATGTATCTGTAAGCTGGAGGGATTCAAATGGTTCAATTAGATGAAATGTTCTCTGAAGTATACTTAAACAAACTGTGCAGACCAAAGGTACATATGATATTTTACTATTGCATTATTTTATTCTGAACGCATTTGCTCCGTTAAAATACTATTAGCCGACCTGCATCCATGACGAGAGGCGTAAACTATCATCAGACACACACGGACTCCACGTCACGTCAATATTATAATTAAATAGTGTGAACTAGACGTTCAGCTCCTATTGATTTGTCAATTTGATTATTTAATTATATATTATCTGCAAGTTGTAACATTTCATCAGGGAAAACAAATGATGTCGGGTTGTTTGAAGCCACATTTAGCAGTTGACAGACTCGGCACGACAATTCTGCTGTGGCAGGCTAAAATTACACATCGTTCTTAGGGACACTTTTTGATCGCAAAATTGATGAGTGTTTTTGCATTTTGCAACAAAACAAAACGTTTAATGAAATCAACAATACAAATGTGTCTCTTTGTTAGTGACAGATCTCAGATCTGCTGACTAAAAGCGTGTCTCATTATTGGAGAAGAGAGGCTGTAATCAGACTTAAACAAGTCTGGCACATCATCAGCTTCTAGACTTCTGAGTGGCTGTCGTTGTTTTTCCATGTAATGGAAGCACTAATAACTTTTAGTGGTGTGTGTGTGTGTGTGTGTGTGTGTGTGTGTGTGTGTGTGTGTGTGTGTGTGTGTGTGTGTGTGTGTGTGTGTGTGTGTGTGTGTGTGTGTGTGTGTGTGAGAGAAACGGTTGACACCGGAGAGGTATGGGCTGACGGGTGCAGTGGGGGATTTGGTGAATTAAGAGGCTGCAGTCTCAGCATTGAGCTGTGGGGATTACAGAGGAAGGCTGGGGCCAGGGAGGCATGGTAGGAGGCAGGCAGATGGAGGTAGTGTAGGAAGCAGGGAGGGATGGAGATAGGGTAGGAGGCAGGCAGGCAGAGGGAGGTAGTGTAGGAAGCAGGGACGGATGGAGATAGGGTAGGAGGCAGGCAGGCAGAGGGAGGTAGTGTAGGAAGCAGGGACGGATGGAGATAGGGTAGGAGGCAGGCAGGCAGAGGGAGGGATGGAGATAGGGTAGGAGGCAGGCAGGCAGAGGGAGGTAGTGTAGGAAGCAGGGAGGGATGGAGATAGGGTAGGAGGCAGGCAGGCAGAGGGAGGTAGTGTAGGAAGCAGGGAGGGATGGCGATAGGGTAGGAGGCAGGCAGGCAGAGGGAGGTAGTGTAGGAAGCAGGGAGGGATGGAGATAGGGTAGGAGGCAGGCAGAGGGAGGTAGGAAGTGATGTGATATGCAGACGTACAAGGAGCAGGGGATCAATGGCTGAAGCGCTGGTCCAACGCAGGGAGCGGAGGCAGGACACGATCAGGAGAAGTGACGTCACAATTGTATTGTATTTATTATGGATCCCCATTAGTTACTGCCAAGGCTGCAGCTACTCTTCCTGGGGTCCAACAATATCAAGGAAATTGTACAATTTTAAAAACTTTACAATACATTCACAACACACGAAGTGTGTGCCCTCAGGCCCCTACTCTACTGCCACATCTACAACACAAAATCCATGTGTAAGTGTGTATATGTTATCGTGTGTATGTGTAACTGTATAGCTTCCGTCCCTCTCCTCGCCCCAACCTGGGCTCGAACCAGGGACCCTCTGCACACATCAACCACAGTTACTCACAAAGCATTGTTACCCATCACTCCACAAAAGCCACGGCCCTTGCAGAGCAAGGGGAACCACTACTTCAAGGTCTCAAAGCGAGTGACGTCACCGATTGAAACGCTATTTGCGCGCACCACCGCTAACTAGCTAGCCATTTCACATCGATTACATATGCACGTGTCTGTGTCTGTTTGTGTTGCTTCACAGTCCCCGCTGTTCCATAAGGTGTATTTTTATCTGTTGTTTTTTTTTTAATCTAATTTTACTGTTTGCATCAGTTACTTGATGTGGATGGAGTTCTATGTAGCCATGGCTCTATGTAGTGCTGTGCGCCTCCCATAGTCTGTTATGGACTTGGGGACTGTGAAGAGACCTCTGGTGGCATGTCTTGTGGGGTATGCATGGGTGTCTGAGCTGTGTGCTAGTAGTTTAAACTGACAGCTTGGTGCTTTCAACATGTCAATACCTCTAATAAATAAGTAGTGATGAAGTCAATCTCTCCTCCACTTTGAGCCAGGAGAGATTGACATGCGTATTATTAATGTTTGCTCTCTGTGTACATCCAAGGGCCAGCCGTGCTGCCCTGTTCTGAGCCAATTGCAGTTTTTCTAAGCCTCTCTTTGTGGCACCTGACCACACGAATGAACAGTTGTCCAGGTGTGACAAAACTAGTGCCTGTAGGACCTGCCTTGTTGATAGTGCTGTTAAAAAGGTAGAGCAGCGCTTTACTATGAACAGACTTCTCCCCATCTTAGCTATTGTTCTATCAATATGTTTTGACCATGACAGTTTACAATCCAGGGTTACTCTAAGTAGTTTAGTCACCTCAACTTGCTCAATTTCCACATTATTTAGATGTGGTTGAGGTTTAGGGTTTAGTAAATGATTTGTCCCAAATACAATGCTTTTAGTTTTAGACATATTTAGGACTAAGTTATTCCTCGTGTATAGTGTTGAGTCATCCGCATACATAGACACACTGGCTTTACTCATGTCGTTAGTGAAGATTGAAAAAAGAGTTACGGGCCTAGACAGCTGCCCTGGGGAATTCCTGATCCTACCTGGATTATGTTGGAGAGGCTTCTATTAACGAACACCCTCTGTGTTCTGTTAGACAGGTAACTCTTTATTTACAATATATCAGGAGGTGTAAAGCCATAACACATACATTTTTCCTGCAGCAGACTATGATCGATAATGTCAAAAGCCGCAGTGAAGTCTAACAAAACTTGCTTTACTATTCTTAGGTAGCGGAAGGACTTTTCTTCCCTCCAGGCCTGAGAGCACACACTTTCTAGTAAGCTTAATTGAAGGAATGGCAAATAGGAGTGACAATATCGTCCGATCACAGGCATGCAAACAAGGGTCATTATTAGCAACACACGCACTCATCAGACACACAGATACACATAGACCCACACTGCCTACCTTATCAATATTTTTCTTGGAATGCCAATAACCTGCAGTTGTTGTTAGACACCAACCTGTGTCCCTATTAGCAGTAACGTATTATAGGTGTGATCAGGGAAAGATACATATCCTTCCAAAACAGTGACAGGGATGGTATAGACGTGTTTGCCTCCAGCCTCTGCATTATTCAGCAGAAGTTTGCCTCTTTAAATTGAATCTGGCTGATAAAAAAATCTTAAGTGTCTCTGGCTCGATTGTTTTGGAGGGTATTGATCCATGGCTGTCATGGGATAACCTGACTGGAGCTCCCTTGTCCCCAGGATATAGTCAACGAGCGTTGAGAGTGATCAATCGCATACTTTGTCATAGTTATAAAAGTCAGTCTGATGTAATTACACCACATACACAGATAAATTCCCACTGTAAGGACACACATGCGAGCAAGCACTCACACATACACACTCTCACACAGCTCCTATCTCCACTCATATGCAGGTAGACAAACAGACATGTTTGCCTCTCTGCTCCTGCAAATAGATTCTATATACTTTCTCTCAGGAGCACTTGAAGTTGTTACACAAAAAACAATCACATTTTTGTCACAGAAAGCCCTTTGACAGAGACTTGAAAGCTATGTGAAAATCCTATTATTCTCAGCTGTTTATTAAACCAGTTAGTTATTTAGGGATCTTCTGTTCTGGCTTGGTGTAGGGTGAATTTACCCCTAGACGCTGATCTTGGGATAGTTTTTCATTTTCCCTACTAAGGCTTTGGGGAGGGGAAGTTGATTTGAGATCAGCGTTCTGGCTCTTATTGCAGGTATGTAGTTTCTGGTGCCAAACCACACCTCAAAATAGGTTCAGGTTCTGGTACCCGGGTGCCCAACTGTCTGTCACTGTTACCAGGCAACAAGGTCCTCTCTCTCTCTCTCTCTCTCTCTCTCCTCCTCTCCTCCTTCTCTCCTCTCCTCTCCTAGATACAACACTGCAGAAGTCCCTCACATCCATACTGACTGTTGAAAATCAAGGGTGTGGCATCAACATGGTTACATACCTGAAACCATACTGTATGATTGTCTTCTCATTATAAAGTACAGTGGGTTAGAGTCCATCAAATACACGACTTACACTATTACATAGCCACTATATGGCTGGTGGGGGGTTACTTTAACTTTTGACATACTGTTGAGGTTTTCTCTCATTGCCAAAAACAAATATTGATAGTGGCGTGGCTTTGAGGTGTGTTACTTTCAATCACTGTTTTTGAGCATCGCCTAATTGGACAGCTCCTTTGTACTTGAGAATAGTCCACTAACTTAGCATGTGATCTTGTAATGACAGAGTGGATCATCATGTTTTAGTGGGTAAACAGACATTCTTCTGGCCTGGAGCTAAAATAGTGGAACAAAGGGTAAGCAATGGTTACATTATCTCTTTAGGTGACACATATCTACAATGGTTAAACGTCACTATTTCAATATATTCTAATGAGCCCATGTTGAGGTTTTAACAAATCCAGGAGCTCCATAATCACTGACTTGTGTGCTCTTATTGACAGTTCCAATCAATGACTTTCTCTCAGGCTCTTTAGACTTATGTACTATCAAACATTACAATTCTTGCACATTTAAAAAAACAATCTGATTAAGCCAGATCATTATTGTACACAGCTTGTCAATTACGAATCTTAACAGGAGTCTAAATCCCACCAGTATTCCAGAGTAGTCACCTCCCCAGCAAGCTATAGCTAGCACAGCGTTAGAATTAGCAGGACAGGCCTGCCCTGTCTCCCTGTGTTTATCAAGCATCATTAGTGCCACACAAATTGAGGCAAAACTCCACAAAGAGAGAACTAGTCCGCCTGGAGAGAAAAGGCAACGTCAAATTGACGGACAAGTTGTTGTCCTTCCGTTAGTAGTCTTTATGCTCGGATATTGACTGACTCCAGGCGAGTGGTGTTTCAATGAGACACACCAGTTGTTGATCTGCTCCTTTCTCAAAATCTCCCCATGAGGGGAGAGGGAAAGGATAAATTATGTATAGTAGTTTTGGAGCATAATTGGCTATCGTCTTCACAATTCATCCTGCGCAGTAAGATAATATACAGTTGAACAATAATTCACACTACAGGAATGTTTCTTTTCACATGCAGTTATTTGATCGTCTGCGTCAGTGCCTCTCAGACTGGCCACCGCTCCCCCAGGCCACTCCACATACCGATCCACCCCGACACCAGCACACCAGCCTGACCTCCGCTCCCCCAGGCCACTCCACATACCGATCCACCCCGACACCAGCACACCAGCCTGACCTCCGCTCCCCCAGGCCACTCCACATACCGATCCACCCCGACACCAGCACACCAGCCTGACCTCCGCTCCCCCAGGCCACTCCACATACCGATCCACCCCGACACCAGCACACCAGCCTGACCTCCGCTCCCCCAGGCCACTCCACATACCGATCCACCCCGACACCAGCACACCAGCCTGACCTCCGCTCCCCCAGACCACTCCACATACCGATCCACCCCGACACCAGCACACCAGCCTGACCTCCGCTCCCCCAGGCCACTCCACATACCGATCCACCCCGACACCAGCACACCAGCCTGACCTCCGCTCCCCCAGGCCACTCCACATACCGATCCACCCCGACACCAGCACACCACCCTGACCTCCGCTCCCCCAGGCCACTCCACATACCGATCCACCCCGACACCAGCACACCAGCCTGACCTCCGCTCCCCCAGGCCACTCCACATACCGATCCACCCCGACACCAGCACACCAGCCTGACCTCCGCTCCCCCAGGCCACTCCACATACCGATCCACCCCGACACCAGCACACCAGCCTGACCTCCGCTCCCCCAGGCCACTCCACATACCGATCCACCCCGACACCAGCACACCAGCCTGACCTCCGCTCCCCCAGGCCACTCCACATACCGATCCACCCCGACACCAGCACACCAGCCTGACCTCCGCTCCCCCAGGCCACTCCACATACCGATCCACCCCGACACCAGCACACCAGCCTGACCTCCGCTCCCCCAGGCCACTCCACATACCGATCCACCCCGACACCAGCACACCAGCCTGACCTCCGCTCCCCCAGGCCACTCCACATACCGATCCACCCCGACACCAGCACACCAGCCTGACCTCCGCTCCCCCAGGCCACTCCACATACCGATCCACCCCGACACCAGCACACCAGCCTGACCTCCGCTCCCCCAGACCACTCCACATACCGATCCACCCCGACACCAGCACACCAGCCTGACCTCCGCTCCCCCAGGCCACTCCACATACCGATCCACCCCGACACCAGCACACCAGCCTGACCTCCGCTCCCCCAGGCCACTCCACATACCGATCCACCCCGACACCAGCACACCACCCTGACCTCCGCTCCCCCAGGCCACTCCACATACCGATCCACCCCGACACCAGCACACCAGACTGACCTCCGCTCCCCCAGGCCACTCCACATACCGATCCACCCCGACACCAGCACACCAGCCTGACCTCCGTTCCCCCAGGCCACTCCACATACCGATCCACCCCGACACCAGCACACCAGCCTGACCTCCGCTCCCCCAGGCCACTCCACATACCGATCCACCCCGACACCAGCACACCAGACCACACAGTTCAAGGGTTTGCTAGATAAGCTGCTAGTTGGATCTGGTCTGCTTCTCCCTACTTCTCTCCCTCCCTCCTTCTTTCACTCCCTCTACCCTCTCTCCTTCTCTCTGTCCCACTCCTCTTCTCTCCCTCCCTCTCCTTCTCTCTATCCCTGCTCCTCTTCTCTCCCTCCCTCTCATTCTCTCCCTCCTTTTCCTCACTTCCTGAATCCCATTTAATAGAGTATAGAGAGGTAGTCATTCCTGGTTAGCAATTAGCAGAGTACTGTATTGTACTGTATGTCCTATGTTCCTCTGCCTGAGACTGGGTCTGAGCACTGTCTGAAGGCCTGACTGCCTGCAGGGCCTGTGGTCATCCCTTCCCTAGCCTTCAAAGGGACTATTAACAAACAGAGTTGCTGAGGAACAGAGGGAGGGCACTGCCTCAAAGAGAGAGACTTACAAATGGGAGAGTGAGGGAGAGACGGAGGGAGATGAGTGATAGACCCATAAGGACTGCAGGTTGGGCCGCTCCACGTTCATTGTTATGTAGATGCATGGTTAACACTTGAATGTTATTCTAAATATCAGGATACATTTGGACTTGGCAAGTAAATTTTACCATCATTAATTCTGAATATGACATTTCAGAATATGAATTCAACTTCAGTCAATTAATCACATTTATTTATCAAGCCCTTCTTACATCAGCAGATGTCACAAAGTGCTGTACAGAACCCCAGCCTAAGACCCCAAACAGCATGCAAGGTGTAGAAGCACGGTTGCTAGGAAAAACTCCCTAGAAAGGCCGGAACCTAGTAAGAAACCAAGAGAGGAACCAGGCTATGAGGGGTGGCCAGTCCTCTTCTGGCGGTGCCGGGTGGAGATTATAACAGAACATGGCCAAGATGTTCAAATGTTCATAGATGACCAGCAGGGTCAAATAATAATAATCACAGTGGTTGTCAAGGGTGCAACAGGTCAGCACCTCAGGAGTAAATGTCAGTTGACTTTTCATAGCCGATCATTCAGAGTATCTCTATCGCTCCTGCTGTCTCTAGAGAGTTGAAAACAGCAGGTCTGGGACAGGTAGCACGTCCAGTGAACAGGCCAAGGTTCCATAGCTGCAGGCAGAACAGTTCAAATCAAATCTAATTGTATTGGTCACATACACATGGTTAGCCGATGTTAATGCGACTGTAGCGAAATGCTTGTGCTTCTAATTCCGACCATGCGGTTTTATCTAACAAGTAATCTAACAATTTATCAACAACAAAGGTATGAATAAGAATATATACATATATATATATATGGATGAGTGATGGCCGAACGGCATAGGCAAGATGCAGTAGATGGTCTAGAGTACAGTATATACATATGAGATGAGTAGTGTAGGGTATGTAAACATTATATAAAATGGCATTGTGACTAGTGACTAGTGACAAATTTATTACATCCAATTTTTAATTATTAAAGTTGCTAGAGATTTGAGTCGGTATGTTGGCAGTCTGATGGCTTTGAGATAGAAGCTGTTTTTCAGTCTCTCGGTCCCAGCTTTGATGCACCTGTACTGACCTCGCCTTCTGGATGATAGCGGGGTGAACAGGCAGCGGCTCGAGGGGTTGTTGTCCTTGATGATCTTTTTGGCCTTCCTGTGACATCGGGTGGTGTAGGTGTCCTGGAAAAAGTTGTTTAGCTCAGTAACCTTAGCTTTCTTGGGAACAGGAACAATGGTGGCCCTCTTGAAGCATGTGGGAACAGCAGACTGGGATAGGGATTGATTGAATATGTCCGTAAACACACCAGCCAGCTGGTCTGCACATGCTCTGAGGACACGGCCAGGGATACCGTCTGGGCCTGCAGCCTTGCGAGGGTTAACACGTTTAAATGTTTTATTCACGTTGGCTGCGGTGAAAGAGAACCCGCAGGTTTTGGTAGCGGGCCGTGTCAGTGGCACTGTATTGTCCTCAAAGCGAGCAAAGAAGTTGTTTAGTTTTTCTGGGAGCAAGACATCTGGGTCCACTATGGGGCTGGTTTTCTTTTTGTAGTCCGTGATTGACTGTAGACCCTGCCACATACCTCTTGTGTCTTAGCTGTTGAATTGCAACTCTACTTTGTCTCTATATGGACTTGTTTGATTGCCTTGCGGAGGGCATAGCTACACTGTTTGTATTCGGTCATGTTTCAGGTCGCCTTGCTCTGATTAAAAGCAGTGGTTCAATCCACGGTTTCAGGTTGGGGAAGGTGTTAATATTAGCCGTGGGAACAACATCACCGATGCACTTGCTAATAAACTCGCTCACCGAATCAGCGTATACATCAATGTTATTGTTCGACGCTATCCAGAACATATCCCAGTCCAGGTGATCGAAGCAATCTTGAAGCGTGGAATCAGATTGGACCAGCAATGAACAGACCTGAGCACAGGCGTTTCCTGTTTTAGTTTATATCTATAGGCTTGGAGCAACAAAATGTTGTGGTTTTCAAAATAGCCTTGTTAAAATCCCCAGCTACAATAATGCAGCCTCAGGATATGTGTTTTCCAGTTTACATAGAGTCCAATGAAGTTCTTTCAGGGCCGTCGAGGTGTCTGCTTGGGGTGGGATATACATGACTGTGATTATAATCTAAGAGAATTCTCTTGGTAGATATTGCGGTCGGCATTTGATTGTAAGGAATTATAGGTCAGGTGAACAAAAAGTATTGAGTTCCTGTATGTTGT